>NC_141821.1:6811451-6883951 GCF_982586985.1 Callionymus lyra
ATCTACTGAGACCCTCCTCATCAACTCCTCATCTACTGAGACCCTCCTCATCTACTGAGACCCTCCTCATCTACTGAGACCCTCCTCATCTACTCCTGTCTGACTGAGACCCTCCTCATCAACTCCTCATCGACTGAGACCCTCCTCATCTACTGAGACCCTCCTCATCTACTCCTGTCTGACTGAGACCCTCCTCATCAACTCCTCATCGACTGAGACCCTCCTCATCTACTGAGACCCTCCTCATCTACTCCTGTCTGACTGAGACCCTCCTCATCAACTCCTCATCGACTGAGACCCTCCTCATCTACTGAGACCCTCCTCATCTACTGAGACCCTCCTCATCTACTCCTGTCTGACTGAGACCCTCCTCATCAACTCCTCATCGACTGAGACCCTCCTCATCTACTGAGACCCTCCTCATCTACTGAGACCCTCCTCATCTACTCCTGTCTGACTGAGACCCTCCTCATCAACTCCTCATCGACTGAGACCCTCCTCATCTACTGAGACCCTCCTCATCGACTGAGACCCTCCTCATCTACTGAGACCCTCCTCATCTACTCCTGTCTGACTGAGACCCTCCTCATCAACTCCTCATCGACTGAGACCCTCCTCATCTACTGAGACCCTCCTCATCGACTGAGACCCTCCTCATCTACTCCTGTCTGACTGAGACCCTCCTCATCTACTCCTGTCTGACTGAGACCCTCCTCATCTACTCCTGTCTGACTGAGACCCTCCTCATCTACTCCTGCCTGACTGAGACCCTCCTCATCTACTCCTGTCTGACTGAGACCCTCCTCATCTACTCCTGTCTGACTGAGACCCTCCTCATCTACTCCTGTCTGACTGAGACCCTCCTCATCTACTCCTACCTGACTGAGACCCTCCTCATCTACTCCTGTCTGACTGAGAAAAACTGAAAAAAATAGTTTTCAAAATCTTACGTAGTGCAGCTTTAAAGTGTTTAAAAATTCTTAATTTTCTGCAAAAACAATTCGCCTGAATTTTATTTTTTTTAATTAATAAAAAAAATTATATTATGAAAAAACTGGGGAAAAATACCACAGAGTGAAACAAATGAAATATTTGATATAACTATAACTTTTTTCATAGACGCTGTATTGGATGAGTTCATTTATGATGCATTATGGGTAGTGACATCATGTGTTCGCACAGCTGTGAAGAAATGTTGTTTCAACAATTGTTCCTTTTTTGATTTACATCGTCTCCATGACGACCAGAAGCTATTTATAAAGTAATGTCAGCAAAATCTTTAGCTCGACACTTTTACTTTCACAGGAAAAACTGAACCAGATTTACTCACAACTTAATAATAATAATAATAATAATAATAATAATAATAATAATAATAATAATAATAATAATAATAATAATAATAATAGAAATAATAATAACAATAACAATAATAATAATAATAATAATAATAATAATAATAATAATAATACAATTTAAAACAGTTCATTGTACCCAGAGGCAACACAAGGGATACCACAAACACATTGATTACTTTTTTTTTTAAACAATTTTGACTAAATATTTAAATTTGGAAAAAGTTTAATGTTTTCAAAAGGATGAGTTTTTCTTAACAGATAAAGTTTGATGTAACAATACATCAATCAATTAATACATGTATTAATTCAATATATTTTGTTCATATAGACTTTTTAATTTGATATAAAAATGTTGGTTCAATAGTAAAACCAGATAATTCAGTTGCTGTGGAATCAACCAATGATGAGTTCCATCGTCGTCATGTGATCGTCTGAGTGTCGCATGATTGGCTGAAAGATTGATCAAGTAGCTCTGAGCTCTATTGGTTTTGTCTGGTGACACGATTATAACAACATTTTATTGTTCAATACAATATATATATATAGATATATATATATATATATCTATATATATATAGATATATATATCTATATATATATTTACATTATTTAAAAACGAATATTTATTGCTTCAAAACCAGACATAACAATAAAAAACGAATCAAAATTGTATAATTTGAAACGTTTAATTCGTTCAAGATTCTGATATGTACATGATTCTATTTCTGCTTCTCTATGAATCATTCAAGAAAGAAGAGAAGATGAAGCCGCAGCTCTGAAAGTCAAGCCTTCAATTAAAGTCCAATATCGTTTCCACGTGTAATAAATCTGACCGTCGGTCATCGGACTATAAATGTCCATGAACGTGCGTCCACAGTCTGGACGCCGTCCGGCCTCTCCCTCTTCCCCGCGTCTGTGTTTACACCAGAGGTTTTTTTCACCTTCAAATAAAAGAAGAGATTTTCTCGTCCTCCGTCTGTCGGCGCAGTGATTGGCTGCTGAGGGTCCAGATGATGTCATGGTGTTATTTTCAAGCCAGGCTGAGCTCACCGACCGAAGAACCACGAGCTGACGTCCAAGTGTCGGGGCGTCCAGGTCGGGGTCAGGAAGTCGGACTCGTTCTGATCCGTCATCACGAGCTCACATCGTAAACTGAAACAATACTTTTCTCTACGAAGAAAAAAACGACTTCACTTTGAGAAAACACTCACTTTCTAACAAGAATAGAAACCCCAGGTTATCTATATAACCATGGTTCTACGAGTGGAGCCGAGCCCTCTACAGGCCCAGTGGTCAAAATGAAGTCACTGTGTCGTGATACAACATCATGAAGCCTCATCAACACATCAGTGCATTGAACAGCTGTTCATTTGAAACATCCTACTCACAAAAACACATGGTTTAGCCACAAAATAGTACTAACAGAAAAAAACACTTAAACACACAAAGAAACACAAACTGTTACACACATACACAAACACACACACATTAACAAACACACACACACTCACAAAAACACACGGTTTAGCCACAAAATAGTACTAACAGAACAAAACACTTAAACACACAAAGAAACACAAACTGTAACACACATACATAAACACACACACACATTAACAAACACACACACACACACACACACTCACAAAAACACACGGTTTAGCCACAAAATAGTACAGAACAAAACACTTACACACACAAAGAAACACAAACTGTAACACACATACATAAACACACACACACATTAACAAACACACACACACACACACTCACAAAAACACACGGTTTAGCCACAAAATAGTACTAACAAAAAAAAACACTTAAACACACAAAGAAACACAAACTATAACACACATACATAAACACACACACACATAAACAAACACACACACACTCACAAAAACACACGGTTTAGCCACAAAATAGTACAGAACAAAACACTTACACACACAAAGAAACACAAACTGTAACACACATACATAAACACACACACACATTAACAAACACACACACACACACACACACACTCACAAAAACACACGGTTTAGCCACAAAATAGTACTAACAAAAAAAAACACTTAAACACACAAAGAAACACAAACTGTAACACACATACATAAACACACACACACATTAACAAACACACACACACAGAGAAACCCACACAAACACACACACAGAAGTGTCTTACAGTAAAAACACACACTTGTGTTGTCAGACTTATCAGATAAATGTAACACAATCTCTACTCCTGGAACGTTTGTTCAATACAAACGATCAAATGATTCAAGTTCATTGAAACCAAACGTTGGATCAAGTGTTGATATTTGTGTGTAAACTGATGATTGACGCGTCAGGAACAGGAAGTTCTCTCAGCAGGAAACGAACGTTGATGCTCTTTTAATCGTAATTCCAGTGTTTTAAATATGCTTCTAATTGTTATTCCATTTTTTTTTAAATATGCTTCAAATGTGCTGCTTCGATTTGAAAAACTACATTTTAAAACCTTTATCAAAGTTTAAATACTTCTAAACTGGATACTAAAATACTTCAACATGTTTTACTGGTGAAAGAAATGTTCTGGTTTCATTTCCTCTCAAACAAACCTGAGCAGCGTCGCACAACTCTGTTTATCTCGACAATAACACCGGCCAACACAAACTCTAAATTGAAGAGTAAACAGATCACTTTGCTCTGGAAGTCACTCCATTGTACAGAAAATACACAAAGCAGCTGAAAAATCAACACAAAACACACAGAATTAATGATATCCTGCTGTTCTGGAAACATTCAGAGGACAGTGTGTTTTTACAGTCATGTGTGTGTGTGTGTTTGTTTTCATGTGTGTTTTTGTGTGTGTTTACTTTTTGTATGTGTGTTCTTCCTATTAATGTGTGTGATTGTTTTCATTTGTATGTGTGTGTCTGTTTTTTTTGTTTGTGTCTATGTATGTTGGTGTGTATCTGAGTGTGTGTGTCTTATTGTGTTGGTGCTTCTTTGTCTGTGTAAATGTGTTTGTTTATTTGTGTATATTTGTGTCTGTGTGCGTGCATCTATTTATGTTCGTTTGCTGTGCATATGTTTGTGTGTGTGTGCGTTTGTGTATGTTTGTGTCTGTGTGTGTGTGCATTTATTTAAGTTTGTTTGCTGTGCATATTTTTGTGTGTGTGTGCATCTATTTATGTTTGTTTGCTGTGCATATGTTTGTGTGTGTGTGTGCGTTTGTGTATGTTTGTGTCTGTGTGTGTGCATTTATTTAAGTTTGTTTGCTGTGCATATTTGTGTGTGTGTGTGTGCGTTTGTGTATGTTTGTGTCTGTGTGTGTGCATTTATTTAAGTTTGTTTGCTGTGCATATTTGTGTGTGTGTGTGCGTTTGTGTATGTTTGTGTGTGTGTGTGTTTTAGGTCAGTCTGGCAAGAGTCGAGGCTGCTGAGAAGAAAAGGAGTTAGTTTCACCACAGGAGGTGGACCTGGGCTTACAGCCAGTCAAGAGACACACACACACACACACACACACACACACACACACACACACACACACACACACACACACACACACACACACACACACACACACACACACACACACACACAGACACACACGAACACACAGACACACACAGATGGAGAAAAAGGAGGGTTTAGAAAAGAAAGAAAGAATAAAAGAGTGTTTGTGAGAAGAAGGGATGATAGAGGAGTGTGTGTCCAGATGATACAGAAGAATCATATATAAAAAAAATATATATATAAAGGTGTAACTAGATTTTACAAATGTGTATCTCAATTTAAAAATGTGTAATTAATTTATACAAATATGTAACTCGAAATAAAAATGTGTATCTTATTTTAACAATGTGTAACTTGATATAAAAACGTGTAACTCATTTTACAAACCTGTAACTTGATTGAATTTTAAACAAATGTGTGTAAATGTCAATGACACACATTTTCTTTTCCTACACAAAAGTGTTTTGATTCTTGGTGATTGGTGTGTGTAACAGGATTTGTCTGCAAATGTGTTAAACTGTTGAGATGAGTCTTGCCAGCAGGGGGCAGACCAGCCTCGGTGCATCTGTCGCAGGATTAACATTTACAAGAGACACTTTTTTTGGGTATATTGATATTTTTGGACATTTATTGAAAATGACACATTAGTCATTTGCGGACGACTGTAGGACACATTTGTAAAACTCTCATCCTCTTTCAATCTCATCAATCTCCTCGATTCACTGACACCACTGAGAACCTCTTGCACAGAAACATCGCCTTGTCTTCTTTAATCTTCACGTCTCTTCTTTTATCTTATCTTATCTTATCTTGTCTTGTCTTCTTTTATCTTATCTTATCTAATGTTGTCTTGTCTTCTTTAATCTTCACGTCTCTTCTTTTATCTTATCTTATCTTATTTTGTCTTGTCTTCTTTTATCTTATCTTATCTAATGTTGTCTTGTCTTCTTTTATCTTCATGTCTCTTCTTTAATCTTATCTTGTCTTATCTTATCTCATGTTGTCTTGTCTTGTCTCTTCTTGTTTTGTCTTGTCTTGTCTTCTTTTATCTTATCTTATCTTGTCTTTTTTATCTTATGTTATGTTCACGTCTCTTCTTTTATCTTACCTTACCTTACCTTATCTTATCTTGTCTTGTCTTGTCGTGTCGTGTCGTGTCTTGTCTTGTCTTGTCTTATCTTGTCTTGTCGTCTTTTATCTTCACGTCTCTTCTTTTATCTTGTCTTGTCTTGTCTTGTCTTGTCGTCTTTTATCTTATTTTATCTTCACGTCTCTTCTTCTATCTTATCTTGTCTTGTCTTGTCTTATCTTCACTAATCTTCCTTTATCTTATCTCGTCTTGTCTTCTTTTATCTTATCTTATCTTGTCTTCTTTTATCTTCTCTTCTCTTGTCTTCTTTTATCTTATGTTATCTTCAATTATTTTCTTTTATCTTATCTTGTCTTGTCTTCTTTTATCTTATCTTATCTTGTCTTCTTTTATCTTATCTTCTTTACTCTTGTCTTCTTTATCTTATGTTATCTTCAATTATCTTCTTTTATCTTGTCTTGTCTTCTTTTATCTTCTCTTCTCTTCTCTTCTCTTCTCCTATCTTATCTTATCTTATCTTATCTTATCTTGTCTTATTTTATCTTCTCTTCTCCTATCTTATCTTATCTTGTCTTATCTTATCTTATCTTATCTTATCTTATCTTATCATATCATATCATATCGTATCGTATCTTATCTTATCTTATCTTGTCTTCTTTTATCTTATCTTCTTTACTCTTGTCTTCTTTTATCTTATGTTATCTTCAATTATCTTCTTTTATCTTGTCTTGTCTTCTTTTATCTTATCTTCTCTTCTCTTCTCTTCTCTTCTCTTCTCTTCTCTTCTCCTATTTTATCTTATCTTATCGTATCTTATCGTATCTTATCTTATCTTATCTTATCTTATCTTATCTTAATGTTGCTCTAGAACTAACCGTGTTGTCCTCGGGGTCAACGATTCGTCTCAGATTCCTGGAACCTTCATTGTTCCATGACACACTCAATTGTTTTGTCACACTTCATAGCTTTTTTACTTTTTTTCTCGAGGAGGAAATTTGCCCATTTTTCTTTTTTTTCATCCAGGACTTGTCTGGAAAACATTGACGCTGTAATGCAATTATGTGAAGAGAAGCTGGATTCTTGCACGAACACTGAGATCACACGTGAGTCTCTTCTGACAGCTCCTGTGGTTCAGCTTGAACTGGACCTTCAGTGGAAACAGCAGGTCAAGTGTGTGGTCTTCACACCAGGACCAGGTTGTCCAGGTGACACGTCTCCGATTGATGGTGACAGGCGGACGACGAAAACCTCTCTATGTGACGATGACCAGGTGGAATTGATCTTGAAAAACATTACAATCCAAAAATATATTTGTAATACTGGTGGAGTCTGGTCGTCGAGTGACATCCACTGTTACCATGACCATGTCCTTGACCCACAACTAAGAACTATCCCTTAGTTACTTAAAAGAAATGCACATGAACTTTCAAACTCAACTCTCAGCTATGGGGACCTGAACAGCTCCCATAATGCTTTGCCGCCCAGCCAACCAATCACAGCTGGTGACCAATTTTTACATAGACATGTCACTTAAATACAGTATTGTATCGACCAATCAAACATCACCACAAACAGTATTGTTTCATAGTAGGTCACTGTTGTGTTGGCACCATAGGTAAGGCAGGTGGGCTCATTGGTGTCTCCACGAAGTTCCGTGGTTCAAAATTATCTGATCCTAGTGAACGCAGAACAATAATATTTGTTGTATTTGCATAGAATATATTAACATATGTAGTTCTGTGTACAAAAAAACCTGTGTAACAGTGAGACTAAGGAAGGTGAACCATGATGAGGGGGGGAGACCCACAATTATTAGGAATTATAGTACTTGTAGTATTTGTCAAAACTAGCCTAAACATGTTTTAATAATATGGTTTAAATTTAGTTGAAATTGAACATGTTTAATTTTTTTATTTGCCCCTCTTTGTGCCCTCAAAATAACAAATTGTGTAAATATTTATTAAGTATTTTGTAGCATGTTTGGTTTATTATATTTATTATTTATTTTTATGTTATATTTCTTTGAATTTTAAAGTATTACAATTTTTCATTCCGCATTAAGATGAGTGTAATAAGTGTGAATATGGCATGTCTCGTATAGTGATGTGTTGACGAGTCTTCATGAAACAGTTGATGATGTATCATGATACAGTGTCTTTACTTTAAAAGAACACTAGATGTCACTCTTTGTTTGAAAATGAATTAGTAGATCAGAGTGAAATATTAAGTCATTTCAATATAAAGTCACTGTATCATATTACAGTAACAACTGTTTCATGAAGCCTCATCAACTTATCACTAGTGTCTCACACATTCACAAAACAAAATACATTTTCAATATTTGTTATTTTGTTTGAAAACTGTTGTCTTTAAGACAAATTCCTGATCATTAGAGATGGGTCAATGAGGCCTCATGAAACAGTTCCATAGTGAAGCCACTGTTTAATGAAACGGTTTCATAGTGACGCCCCTGTGTCATGAAACAGTTTCATAGTGAAGTCACTGTGTCATGAAACAGTTTCATAGTGAAGCCACTGTGTCATGAAACAGTTTCATAGTGAAGTCACTGTGTCATGAAACAGTTTCATAGTGAAGTCACTGTGTCATGAAACAGTTTCCTAGTGAAGACACTTTGGCATGAAACAGTTTCATAGTGAAGTCACTGTGTCATGAAACAGTTTCATAGTGAAGCCACTGTGTCATGAAACAGTTTCATAGTGAAGTCACTGTGTCATGAAACAGTTTCATAGTGAAGTCACTGTGTCATGAAACAGTTTCCTAGTGAAGACACTTTGGCATGAAACAGTTTCATAGTGAAGTCACTGTGTCATGAAACAGTTTCATAGTGAAGCCACTGTGTCATGAAATAGTTTCAAAGTGAAGCCTATGTGTCATGAAACTGTTTCATAGTGAAGTCACTGTGTCATGAAACAGTTTCATAGTGAAGCCACTTTTTCATGAAAGAGTTTCATAGTGAAGGCACTGTGTCATGACACAGTTTCATAGTGAAGCCACTGTGTCATGAAACAGTTTCATAGTGAAGCCACTGTGTCATGAAATAGTTTCATAGTGAAGACACTGTGTCATGAAACTGTTTCATAGTGAAGTCACTGTGTCATGAAACAGTTTCATAGTGAAGTCACTGTGTCATGAAACAGTTTCATAGTGAAGTCACTGTGTCATGAAACAGTTCCATAGTGAAGCCACTGTTTAATGAAACGGTTTCATAGTGACGCCCCTGTGTCATGAAACAGTTTCATAGTGAAGTCACTGTGTCATGAAACAGTTTCATAGTGAAGCCACTGTGTCATGAAACAGTTTCATAGTGAAGTCACTGTGTCATGAAACAGTTTCATAGTGAAGTCACTGTGTCATGAAACAGTTTCATAGTGAAGTCACTTTGGCATGAAACAGTTTCATAGTGAAGTCACTGTGTCATGAAACAGTTTCATAGTGAAGCCACTGTGTCATGAAATAGTTTCATAGTGAAGCCTATGTGTCATGAAACTGTTTCATAGTGAAGTCACTGTGTCATGAAACAGTTTCATAGTGAAGCCACTTTGTCATGAAAGAGTTTCATAGTGAAGGCACTGTGTCATGACACAGTTTCATAGTGAAGCCACTGTGTCATGAAACAGTTTCATAGTGAAGACACTGTGTCATGAAACTGTTTCATAGTGAAGTCACTGTGTCATGAAACAGTTTCATAGTGAAGTCACTGTGTCATGAAACAGTTTCATAGTGAAGCCACTGTTTAATGAAACGGTTTCATAGTGACGCCCCTGTGTCATGAAACAGTTTCATAGTGAAGTCACTGTGTCATGAAACAGTTTCATAGTGAAGCCACTGTGTCATGAAACAGTTTCATAGTGAAGTCACTGTGTCATGAAACAGTTTCATAGTGAAGTCACTGTGTCATGAAACAGTTTCATAGTGAAGTCACTTTGGCATGAAAAAGTTTCATAGTGAAGTCACTGTGTCATGAAACAGTTTCATAGTGAAGCCACTGTGTCATGAAATAGTTTAATAGTGAAGCCTATGTGTCATGAAACTGTTTCATAGTGAAGTCACTGTGTCATGAAACAGTTTCATAGTGAAGCCACTGTGTCATGAAACAGTTTCATAGTGAAGCCACTGTGTCATGAAACAGTTTCATAGTGAAGCCACTGTGTCATGAAACAGTTTAATAGTGAAGTCACTGTGACATGAAACAGTTTAATAGTGAAGCCACTGTGTCATGAAACAGTTTCATAGTGAAGCCACAGTGTCATGAAACAGTTTCATAGTGAAGCCACAGTGTCATGAAACAGTGTCTTACCTTTAAAAGGCCACTACTTGTCGGTCTAACTTTGAAAATGATGCCAAGTTTCATTGACTTAGTAGATCAGAGCCAAAGATTTTAAAGCAGAGAGTGACATCTAGTGGCCTTTTAAAATGAAGACACTGTTTCATGACACAGTGGCTTCACCTCCAAACTGTTTCATGAGACCTCATCAGACCATCACTACTGATCATTGTTAGAAAACCATAACAAAATGAAGACAAAAACAGGAAAAATGGATGAAGAGAACAAGCTTGATATGAGGGGGAACATGACCCTGAACCCAGATAGGACTTCTTCTCTTGGTGCACCCTCCAGGATCATCTGACCCTCGTCCTGAAACCATGTGAATCATCTTCGTTCCTGAACGTATGTTCGCTACAAATGCTGGTTTCAAAGACGGTTCCTTCATTTTCTCACTCTGTTATCGCGGCAGGTGAACGAGCCAAGTTCCTCGGAGCAATATTCCCAGAGCAGCGCTCCGGTTACTCCACCACGCTCCGGAACTGGAGCTCGGAGTTGACTTAGGCAGATTCCTCTTTTCTCAAGAATGCAGCACAATCGTGATGTGTGTTATTGCAACAACGCTCTGCTATCAGTGGACGTGACTGCAGATATGATGGGAGGCAAAGAAAACACTGCAGTAATATATGAGTAACACTTCAATGTGTGAGCACTGGAACCACAAAGTGTTTGAAACACTTGTCATTACTCTTGTTATTATCATTTTAATTTGTTTATTTAATCATTCTTTTGTCAGTCACAGTAAATAGAAAGTTTCTTTTTCATTTTTTCAATTTTAATCCATCAGTTTTGTTCTTTCATAATCCATTTGATTATCATTCATTCATTTTTTCAGCCTCTGGGATTGTAGGGGGGCTGGAGTCTATCCCAGCTTCACTGGGCGAGAGGCAGGGGACACCCTGAACAGGACGCCAGTCAGTCTCAGGACAGAAGCTGGACTCACTGGTGACAGTTGCTGAGAGGAGATCACTGAACAAACTACTGTCCATCATGGATGATGACAGTCATCCTCTGAACACTGTCATCAGTGAGCAGAGAAGCAGAATGAGTAACGAATGCTCCTACCCAGGTGCAAAACAAATAGACTCAGGGACTCATTCATTCCTCGTTCTATTAAATTGTACAATTCTGAGTTCGGGGGCAGGAGTGGAGTGAAAGTATCTGGATGTTCTGTTCTATGTTAGTCTTTGTATCTTTGTCTATGTTCTTTGTCTTTATCTTTAGACTTAGATTATATCATCTTGTTCGTTCTCTTTATTTCTCCTTGTTCTTGTTCTTATTTTATTTTGATTTATTTTTTTATAAAAAATTGCTGTATGTATTTGCTATTGGAAAAAAACAATTTCCCGAATAAGACCTCCTGAGGGATCAATAAAGTTTTACCTTACCTTACCTTACCTTACAACCGTTCACACACACACTCATACCTATGGACAATTTCCCCAAGTTTTCAATCAACCTCTGTATATTTTTGGAATGTGGGAGGAAATCAGAGTACCTGGAGTAAATTTCTCAATTACAACTTCAGTTGTTTTTTTTTTGGAGGGGGTTATAGAAGCAGTTGAATGAAATGTATTTTCTATTGTAACTTTATGAAGGTATAGTAGATGCTACTTTAAGATAATGTCCAAACAATTGCAATTGCACAGCGTTTGTTAATTTTTGTGTTGCAATTAATCTTCCGGCCTCTAGTTGGCAGCAGTCGATGCGTCCTCCTCAGCCAAAGGAAGGAAAGAATCCCACGAGTTTCTGGCGATGACTGAGAACGAGAGGATACAGTGAGTCCAGCAGCTTTTAAAGCTGGTGTTTGGAAATATTTTGGTTTGAAAACAAACGAAAGCAGTTACGACTTCGTCAAGAGTCATGTGGTCTGTAAATACTACAACACCAGAGTTAAGTACTGCACAATACTACACATATATACTTGATACTACACTATCACAACACCAGAGTCAAGTACTGGACAATACTACACATATATCCTTGTTACTACACTATCACAACACCAGAGTCAAGTACTGGACAATACCAGACATATATAATTGTTACTACACTATCACAACACCAGAGTCAAGTACTCTACATTACTACACATATACAGTATACTTGTTACTACACTATCACAACACCAGAGTCAAGTACTCGACATTACTAAACATATATACTTGTGACTACACTATCACAACACCAGAGTCAAGTACTGGACAATACCAGACATATATACTTGTTACTACACTATCACAACACCAGAGTCAAGTACTCGACATTACTAAACATATATACTTGTTACTACACTATCACAACACCAGAGTCAAGTGTCGACAATACTACAAATATGTACTTGTTACTACTGTATCACAACACTAGAGTCAAGTACTCGACAATACTACACATATATACTTGTTACTACACTATCACAACACCAGAGTCAAGTACTTGACAATACTACACATATGTACTTGTTACTACTGTATCACAACACTAGAGTCAAGTACTCGACAATAGTACACATATATCCTTGTTACTAAACTATCACAACACCAGAGTCAAGTACTCGACAATACTTCGCATATATCCTTTTTACTACACTATCACAACACCAGAGTCAAGTACTCGACAATACTTTGCATATATACTTTTTACTACACTATCACAACACCAGAGTCAAGTACTGGACAATACCACACATATATACTTGTTACTACACTATCACAACACCATAGTCAAGTACTCGACAATACTACAAATATGTACTTGTTACTACTGTATCACAACACTAGAGTCAAGTACTCGACAATACTACACATATATACTTGTTACTACACTATCACAACACCGAGTCAAGTACTTGACAATACTACACATATGTACTTGTTACTACTGTATCACAACACTAGAGTCAAGTACTCGACAATAGTACACATATATCCTTGTTACTACACTATCACAACACCAGAGTCAAGTACTCGACAATACTTCGCATATATCCTTTTTACTATAGTATTACAACACCAGAGTCAAGTACTCGACAATACTACAAACATATCCTTGTTACTACAGTATCACTATGTATTGTGGCGTTGACCCTGTATCGTGATACGCATCAACAGACTCTTGCCGACACACTGGCATTAGCACTGGTACAGAAATCAGCAGCTAAGAACAACACAATTTACATTTTTGTCAAACATACAAACCTCCATCTTTCCAGCGTCTGAGTCGACCGGTGACGATGTTGGTGAACGTCAACGAGGGGCTCAGTTCCAGTAACTGTGTGGTTATGTTATATAGTCCAAGATTAAAACAGAGACCTCCTTTGTGGCTAGCGCTAGCACGTCCGTCCGGAATTTTAAAACCCCCGACAACCAAATTGTCCTTTTTTTTTTAAACTAATGACTTTTCATTTTGTGCGCACGCTATAACGACCGCTAACAAGGGTAATTACCCAAACTACACAAACAAGCCGTGGCAGGCTATTAAAAACATAAATATAGAAGCGTAATCCTGGAGCACGTGTGGCAGGTTCTACTGTAGGTGGGACAGACAGACCTTACAGCTCAGACCCTCACATCAACAATCCAAGGAGCCGCAAGTACACGTTGGATTTCCTTCGCTCATGAACCCCCCACTCCCCCTCTCCGTTACCCTGAACGCCAAACCGCTCTCTCCGATACCCTCGCCTCGGTCCAGATGATTCATTCAAGCGTTCGGCCACAAAAGAAACACTGAAACAAAGAGTAAATCCAACATAAAACTATACTTTTTCCCACCGCACGCCTCACGCTAGCGAGGCCGTGTGCGAAGTACCGCTCGGTCCAGATGTGGTCCCGTGGCTCGGGTCGACCATATCTCAAGGTAACACCGGATCCACGCGGGTCGGAACCTTTCTATTACGTCGTCGTCTTCTTAGCAGACTCGTTCTGGGGGGCGACGGTCCAACACAAATCTTCCCAACTTGTCCTTAATGACAGGGTGTTGGGGGGGCACGATAGCTGGAGGTACTGGAGGTCTGGGTGGTTGCCCAGTCAGGATTCCTTCTTGAAAACATGTGGTCGCTCTCTCTCTCTCTGAATGGACCGGAGCGAGGGATGAATGGATGAAGTGAAAAAAAACACCCGGCAAAGTAAGCCTGTCGCCCGGGGGAGGGGATCGTTTGCCACTCAGGTGGGCTGTGAACCTGCTTTCATCTGGGGTCGTCTTTCTTCTGCGGAGAGAACGGACTCTCGCCTTCGGACGGAACCTGAGAGCGAAGCGTGCAGTTCGACCGTTTGTCTTCCTTCGGCGAGTTTCCGTCTGACATCAGTGCACATGGACGCTATTTAATCCTGCGGTGGGTTCGGGGTTGTGCACACGACATGACCGCGGTTTTTTAGTTTCTGATCGAATGTACTTTGCAGGACGGAGCGAGGAAATAATGAAGCTGCTGGAAAAGAAGTCCACGTTGTTTCAGGATAAATACTTTTCTCATCGTACGACGATGTTTTGAACGTATGAAATCTAATCTGATATAGAATCTTTCACACGAGTCCAAGTCGAAAACTTTGTCTGGACGTCGTAGGACATCAGTTCAAGTTAAGTCGACACTGAACCAAGTTTAAAAAAGAACAAACTTGAGTTTTATCAACGTTTTCTTCTGTCCACAGGGATTTTCTTTGTGTTTGATGAAGACAACATGGCGAGACTATTTGTTAGCAATTATGCTAATGGCCACGTTGAAGAAAAATACCATGTTGATCGAAAATATTAACAAATATCTGACTTGGATAAAATAAAGGAGTATTTATTCATGAAAAAGACTCTTAAATACATCAATGATATATAAAACATCAGGAAGTTTTATTTTCTTCTTCGTTTTCCGCTAGCAAAACAAAAAGGTTCTCATGAAACTAAATATTTTCGTGAACAGAAAAAGTTACAGGTGCTCAAGTTCTGCTGATGTTTGGTGATCAATTTGTTTTAGTAGATGCTATTGTAAGATAATGTCCATACACTTGATCAATATTTAAAAAAAAAAAATCAATTCAAAAAGCACTGAATTAATTAAATTAGTTCAATCTTAGTTTTGTATAAATTATATTATTATGTTTTTGTCTGTCTTCGGTGAGGCTGACAGCAATGCATTGTTGAGATTTTTCATTGACAAAATTAAATCGATCAAAGATAAAATCTCTCCTCCTTTGTTTGGAACCCCTACTGTCTCTGAGCCCCTCTCCTCCTCTTGGTCTTCCTTCACTGCTGTATCTTTGGGTGATATTTCGGCACTAGTGAACAAGATGAAACCCTCCTCTTGCTCAGATGACGTTCTTCCTTGTAGGCTTTTTATCAAAGTATTTGATGTAATTGGCCCCTGGGTCAGCAATATGGTGAACCTCTTAAGGTAAGGTAAGGTAAAACTCAGGGGTTTTTCCCAATTCATTTAAACATGCCATTGTAGAGCCTCTGCTCAAAAAGCCAGGCTTAGACCCAACTGACCTCAGTCATTTCAGGCCTATTTCTAAACTCCCTTTCTTGTCCAAGATCTTGGAGAAGGTGGTGTCTGAGCAGCTGTCTTTGTTCCTGGATCAGAGCGGCGACATCCATGAGAAGTTTCAGTCTGGCTTCCGTGACTCGGGTAAATCCACTGTTCTGGTTCTCTTGGATCTGTCCTCAGCCTTTGACACAGTTGATCACCAGATCCTGCTAAGTAGACTGAGGGATGAAGTGGGACTGTCTGGGTCTGTGTTAGAATGGTTCTCATCTTACCTTTCTGGGCACGGTTTCAGTGTATCTGCCAATCAAATGAGGTCTGAATCGGCAGATCTAATGTGTGGAGTCCCTCCAGGTTCTGTTCTGGGTCCTTTATTGTTTTTGCTGTACTTGATTCCCCTCGGTAAAATCATTCAGAGATTTCCAGATGTTTCTTATCACATTTTTGCTGATGACATCCAGCTCTACTGCTCTTTTGATCCAACTGAGCCCCAGAGGCTGAACAGCTTAGTCAAGTGTTTGCTAGAAATCAAACAATGGCTGAAAACACTTTGCAGCTAAATGTGGACAAAACTGAAACTCTGGTGATTGCTCCTGATGATAAGGTTCCAGGGTTGAGTCAGTACTTGGGTGACTTAGGTCAGTCTGTCAAACTGAGCCTGAGTAACCTGGGTGTTGTATTTGATAAAGACATGTCTCTTGTTCGACACTGAAGAAAACTGACCAGAAACTGTTTCCTTCAACTGAGAAAAATCTCTAAACTTAGGAAAATGTTGTCGGAACACGATCTGGAGCTTGTAATCCATGCGTTTGTTTCTTCTCGCCTGGACTATTGTAACAGTTTGTTTACATGTCTTAACAAGAAGGATCTGTCTCGCCTGCAGTTGATTCAGAACTCTGCAGCGAGAATTCTGACCCGCTCAAGTAGAAGAACTTACATTTCTCCGATCCTTAAAACTCTTCACTGGCTTCCAGTTTCTTTCAGGATCAACTTTAAAATGCTGGTTCTTACTTTCAGATCTATTCATGGTCAGGCTCCTCCTTACATCACTGATCTGATCCAGCCTTACTACCCAGCTCGGGCTCTGAGGTCTGTCTCTTTGCGCTTGATGGATCTACTGACTCATTCAAGAAACATCTAAAGACGTTTTTATTTGTTCAGGCTTTTCCTTGATTTTCTGGAACTCCTGTTGTGTTATCAGTGTTTCATATTTTATTGAATATTGTTTTGATTGTTTAAGCGCTTTGTGACCCTGGTCTAGAAAAGCGCTATACAAATGTATACAAAATTACTTACTCACTTACTTACTTATTTACAAGGAACAAATAACTAGTTTATGGCGATGACTGAGGACGAGAGGATACAGTGAGTCCAGCAGCTTTTAAAGCTGATGTTTGGACATTTTTTGGGGTATTTTTTTTTTTAGCAATTGTGCTAATGGCTATGTTACAGAAAAACACCATATTCATGATTTAGAATTATATCGGATGGTTTAATAACAACAGACGTTTAATGTAAAAAATACACTTTGGTAATAACCAATTTCATATAAATTACACTAGGTTTGTGCCAGTGACAAGAACCCTTCGAGACGGTCAAGGATTGATGTGACGCTGCCACAAGAGTAAACTTGAGTCGCCGTGACGACCCGGAGCGCTTCGAGTCCAGTCACACTGAGAGACGTTCCTGGTCCGGACACATGGAAGCTTCTGCTCGGAGCGAGTCCAGCCTCTGTTTGACACGAACCACATGTGAGCAGGGCCTTGTCTGGTGCCGGGGCTGTAAACCTGTCATTGTTCTGGGTCGCCTCCCTCAGGATGTCCTTAAATCCCGACACACACACACACACACACACACACACACACACACACACACACATACCCGGAGACACGCTAACACACACAAGTATTCCTTCTTTCTTTTTTTTCTCGGCGCCGAGAGAGCCAAGCATGGACAGCCTGTGTTCCATCAAAGCATCCAAAATTCCATGACTTGTTCCCAGAATTCCCTGATCCGGCCAAGTCGTATATATCGTCCCGACTCCGATGAGGGCCCGCGAGGAACACGTCCCCCTCACAGCACCGGCACAGGAGCCCCCCCCCCCGGAGCGCCACGGTCGAGTAGCTTTTGATTCCACAGGATGGACATGTTGGATTCTGGATCTGCCTCCGGGAGAGACCACTAATAACAGGATACATGGACCCGGGCAGGAAGACCACTAGTGTGTCACGCGGACCCTCAACGGCGTCTCGAACCGTCCCGAGGTCCAACAAAAACTCTGGGCTCATCGAGTTACACTTTTTTTTATTAGCGGCCGCTGAACGCTCGGCTGCTAAACTGCGCCGCGACGACTCTGCGTATTGTTTTTAATCGACGTCGTCGGTTGACTTTGAGGAAGACGGGAAGCCAAGTGTCAGGAAGTGCGAGCGCGAGTCGACTTAATAATCCGCTCGAAAGACCCTTCTGCGGTTTCTAATGTAAACGCTGGCTTTGATCGGCTGCAGGCTTGTTTGGAACAAATGAACGTGTCAAGTCTTCACGTGTAAATCACTCTGTATTCGCTTCCACTGCTTTTCTTTCCAGGTTTGGAATCTTTTGAAACAGGATCTTTTTGTCAGCAGCGCCGCCAATCTCAGCGGTCGGCCATCTTGTTCAGGCCAAGAGACATATTTAATGTTATAATGGGTCGTCGGAGCAGCACCTGCAGAGAGGAGTGATGGACGATGAGTGTGTGTGTTTAGGTGTGTGTGTGTGAGAGTGTGTGTGAGTGTGTGTGTGTGTGTGTGTAGGTGTGTGTGTGTGAGTGTGTGTGCGTGTGTGTGTGTGTGTGTGTGAGTGTGTGTGTGTGTGTGTGAGGGGGTGAGTGTGTGTGTGTGTGTGTGTGTAGGTGTGTGTGTGTGAGAGTGTGTGTGAGTGTGTGTGTGTGTGTGTGTGTGAGTGTGTGTGTGTGTGTGTGCGTGTGTGAGTGTGTGTGTGTGTGTGTGAGGGGGTGAGTGTGTGCGTGTGTGTGTGTGTTTAGGTTTGTGTGTATGCGAGTGTGTGTGTAGGTGTGTGTGTGTGAGTGTGTGTGTGTGTGTGTGTGTAGGTGTGTTTGTGTGTGTGTGTCTGTGTGTGTGTAGGCGTGCATGTGTGAGTTTGTGTGTGTGTGTGTGTAGGTGTGCGTGTGTAGGTGTGCGTGTATGTGTGTGTGTAGGTGTGCGTGTATGTGTGTGTGTAGGTGTGCGTGTGTGTGTGTGCGTGTCTTTTTGACGTAAGAAAACGACTACATGTGTGGTTACTTCAGACAATATAGACAATTAAACACAATTATAGTTTCCAGAACGACTTTGAAGAAAAGGTCGTAGACATGAAGATGGTTCGTGTGAAAGGAAAAAAAAAACAACAACTTTATTTTCCACTTGAACTAATAGCTTCAACATTTTCTGGACAGAACCACTTGGACAGTGACCAGACGTCTTGTTTGACTCATTTGAAGGTGGAAATCTCAAGTTCATTTAGGTAATTTTCTTTTTACAAAATTGACAAACTTTCAATTTACTAAAAAAAAACAAAATTTCAACTTATTGAAATGTCTAAATTCATTTTGAGAATCTGTAAAAAAATATTATCCCTTGTGTTTCCTCTGGGTCAATGTGACCCCAAGGCCCTAAAACAAATGTCTTTTTGGAATCCTTTTTGTAATCTCAGGGTCAAGGTGACCCCAAGGCATGTAAAAATGTGTTTGTGGTATCCCTTGTGTTATCTCAGGGTCAAGGTGACCCCAAGGCCTGTAAAATGTGTTAGTGGTATCCATTGTGTAATCTCAGGGTCAAGGTGACCCACAGGCCTGTAAAAATGTGTTTGTGGTATCCCTTGTGTAATCTCAGGGTCAAGGTGACCCCAAGGCCTGTGAAAATGTGTTTGTGGTATCCCTTGTGTTATGCGTTTGTGATATCCCTTGTGTTATCTCAGGGTCAAGGCGACCCAAAGGCCCCAAACAAATGTGTTGGCGGTATCCCATGAGTTATCTCAGGGTCAAGTTGAACGACCTCCCTGGCTTTCATAAATACATTTGTTCAAGGGTCATTTACCTTCACTTTTTTTTTTTCTTTCACAATTTTTTTCATTAACCTTTATTTATACAGGTATGATTTTTCATTGAGACCAAGGGTCTAATTTTCAAGGGTCTAATAATCATCAAAACACATTCAGGAGACACAAACACAAATAATACAGAACATAACTTCTGGTGCATTTGTTTACTGTGTCGATTCTCTCTTCCTTGTGGTTACAATAAGTCGCTCAGCAATGGCCAAATTAACATCAAGAAAAAACAACCACTGACACCGACCCACTTCCGTGAACCAGTTCTCAAGGTCTTGTGGTTCTGCAGTTGAGTGAGGAAGAATATCGACACGTTTCTTCACAAGGTAGTGAAATATGTATGTGAAAAAAAAGTAAAAATGTTACACACTAATGCAGTTTTGTTCATTTTTAAATGAATATTTAATTTAAAAACATAACAGTGGTGGATAACTGGTACTGCGTTCCATGCCTGGCAGCACAAAACTAAAAACACTAGATCTAATTTATATTGTAGTCATTATTTCTTTATGTTTTTTAGTAATATAACATTTACTCCAAAAGTAAACCTGTTATCTAGCAAACAATGTACTGGGCACGAAACATTTTTTGTTGTTTTCTGCGGATCTTTCTTCTACAAATCACGTCTGTCTTCTGTGAAACTGTTAGCAATTCATTGTTGAGATTTTTCATTGACAAAATTAAATTGATCAAAGAGAAAATCTCTCCCCCTTTGTTTGGAACCCCTACTGTCTCTGAGCCCCTCTCCTCCTCTAGGTCCTCCTTCACTGCTGTATCTTTGGGTGATATTTCAGCACTAGTGAACAAGATGAAACCCTCCTCTTGCTCAGATGACGTTCTTCCTTGTAGGCTTTTTATTAAAGTATTTGATGTAATTGGCCCCTGGGTTACCAATATGGTGAACCTCTCCCTTTCCACAGGGGTTTTTCCCAATGCATTTAAACATGCCATTGTGAAGCCTCTGCTCAAATAGCCAGGCTTAGACCCAACTGACCTCAGTAATTTCAGGCCTATTTCTAAGCTCCCTTTCTTGTCCAAGATCTTAGAGAAGGTGGTGTCTGAGCAGCTGTCTTTGTTCCTGGATCAGAGCGACATCCATGAGAAGTTTCAGTCTGGCTTCCGTAAACATCACTCTACGGAGACAGCTTTATTGAAAGTGTCCAGTGACATCATGATGTCGGCTGACTCGGGTACATCCACTGTCCTGGTTCTCTTGGATCTGTCCTCAGCCTTTGACACAGTTGATCACCAGATCCTGCTGGAGACTGTAGACTGAGGGATGAAGTGGGACTGTCTGGGTCTGTGTTAGAATGGTTCTCATCTTACCTTTCTGGATGCAGTTTTAGTGTATCTGCCAATCAAATGAAGTCTGAATCGGCAGATCTGTTGTGTGGAGTCCCTCAAGGTTCTGTTCTGGGTCCTTTATTGTTTTTGCTGTACTTGATTCCCCTCGGTAAAATCATTCAGAGATTTCCTGATGTTTATATCACATTTTTGCTGATGACATCCAGCTCTACTGCTCTTTTCATCCAACTGAGCCCCAGAGGCTGAACAGCTTAGTCAATTGTTTGCTAGAAATCCAACAATGGCTGAGTGAAAACACTCTACAGCTAAATGTGGACAAAACTGAAACACTGGTGATTGCTCCTGATGATAAGATTCCAGGGTTGAGTCGGTACTTGGGTGACTTAGGTCAGTCTGTCAAACTGAGCCTGAGAAACCTGGGTGTTGTATTTGATAAAGACATGTCTCTTGTTCAACACTGCAGAAAACTGACCACAAACTGTTTCCTTCAACTGAGAAAAATCTCTAAACTTAGGAAAATGTTGTCGGAACATGATCTGGAGCTTGTAATCCATGCTTTTGTTTCTTCTCGTCTGGACTATTGTAACAGTTTGTTTTCATGTCTTAACAAGAAGGATGTGTCTCGCCTGCAGTTGATTCAGAACTCTGCAGCGAGAATTCTAACCCGCTCAAGTAGAAGAACTTACATTTCTCCGATCCTTAAAACTCTTCACTGGCTTTCAGTTTCTTTCAGGATCAACTTTAAAATTCTGGTTCTTACTTTCAGATCTATTCATGGTCATGCTCCTCCTTACATCACTGATCTGATCCAGCCTTACACCCCAGCTTGGGCTCTGAGGTCTGTGGATCAGAATCTACTGATGGTTCCACGCACACGGTTCAGGACCAGAGGAGAGAAATCCTTCCAGACGGTTGCTCCTAAGCTTTGGAACCATCTCTGTGTTTGATGATCTACTGACTCCTTCAAGAAACATCTTAAGACGTTCTTATTTATTCAGGCTTTTCCTTGATTTTCTGGAACTCCTGTTGTGTTATCAGTTTTTTCTTGACCTTTAAAGTATATATTTTATTGAATATTGTTTTGATTGTTTAAGCGCTTTGTGACCCTGGTCTGGAAAAGCGCTATATAAATAAAAATTACTTACTTACTTACTACAACACAATCGTCGATCCGAGAAAAATAATTCCCAGCATTAAAGGATGTAAAAAAGGTTGGAGACCCCAGAGTTACACGGACCTGGTTTATGAGGACACACAGGCAGAAGAATAAAAAGACTGGTTTATTCATTTCTTTCTTCATCATTTGACCTTCAAATGTCAAGGAAACTGCTATTTCGATGACCAAGGAAAGGTTGGAGGGATAAAGACCACTCTGGCTCAGGAACATATGTCCACACTCATGCAAATACAACAAGCAATTAGTTGAAAGTAGCAGAAAGGACCATCGAGCCAATGATAACAGTAAAATCAAAAGAGATTTGATGATGTAAAGATGTTCCGGCATCTTCTCAAAAAGCAGACAAAACAAATCCCAATTAACTGAAGCAAACTGAAACAAACCATAATCATCTGCGCAGCTTCAGGCGAACACAAACTCAACACCAGATGTTTGGAGTTCCAGTAAGATCCTCGACCACAATCCAGCCTCTTCGGAGGGAAAATGTCTTCCTCGACCTCTTCAAGTTCTTTTCTTAGTCACTCACGGTAACTCTGGTCCAGAGCTCGCGGTCACTGTGGAACTCCTGCCGTGTTCATGACCTCCCACTCTCACCTCCTGGACGTCGCCTCACAATCTGTGTTTCCACAGCCGAGCCACGCTGACCCAAGAATGTGGGAGAATATCGGTCGGAGCCGGAAGCTTGAGACACTTTTTCACCGAGAGAACCAGCGGCAAATATAGCAGATGTGGGCGTAAGAATTCAACCAGAACACAAAACTCAATAGAAAGTACCAAGTGAGGGCAACACAACTCCAGTGTCTGGTCGACAACACAATTTACCCTTCAGGGCCACTTAATACACTCTGTAGTATTACGCTTCAAGGCTTCCTAGTATTACTCTGCTAGGTTAAGTAGTATTACAACAATTGTCTTCTTAGTATTATGCCACTAGGCTTCGTAGTATTACGCCACAATTCTTCTTAGTATTACGCCATGAAACTTTGTAGTATTACGCCACGAGGCTTTGTAGTATTACGCCACAAGGCTTTGTAGTAATACGCCACGAGGCTTCGTAGTATTATGCCCCGAAGCTTTGTAGTATTACGCCATGAAGCTTTGTAGTATTACGCCATGAAGCTTTGTAGTATTACGCCATGAAGCTTTGTAGTATTACTCCATCCTCTCGTCCTCAGTCATTCTTTCTTCAGCTGTGAAGGACGTAACGACTGCTGCCGTCTAGTGGCCAGAAGTTCAATTGCAACACAAAAATGCTGTGAATGTTTGGATGTTAATTGTTAATACGTCTATTTTAGTTTATACACACTTTATTGAAGTACAAACTAAAAAAAGAACTATTATAAAAATATAACATAACTTGAAGTTGTTCTTTTAATCAATACAGTGTGGCCAAATACAAATATTTATACACAATATATATATTTTATACTCACTTTATTGAACTTGAAAGCTAACAATAACTATTAAATGTAAAAATTATTTTACAGTTGAATATTGATATTTAGAATATAAAAGAGTATCCATATGTTCAAGTTCAAGGTAATGGATTACAGAGCAGGGAGTGACATCTAGTGGACAAAACCGATACAGTTTCATGAAGCTTCACGAACCAAAAAACTGTTTTGTTGTTGTTTTTCTCCAAGTATCGTTTGTATCCATCAAATCACACGAACACCGTGTCTGTTAAAATGGTGGCTGTAGGTTGTAAACCTGGGACGGATGAAGACCAGCGGTGGAGAGACTTTGAGGAATGGAACCTACGACCTTCACGTCCTGGTCTCCTCGTGCCGTTCAGTGACGCGTCTCTTCAAGAATGTGCTTCTCTTCCTCTCACTTCCCTCCGAGCGCTGACTTCACTCACGGAGCTTGTGGCTTCAGGAATCTGGAAAACACCAGCAGAGAATGAGAGGAATTTCGGCTTTTTTTCCTCACTCCCCCCTTTACCTCCCCCTTTCTTCTCACTCCCCCCTTCTCCTCACTCCCCTGACTTTACTTTGGCTCGTCCACACCTCAGTGTTCCTGGACCAACTACAACAGGCTCTGGTAAACAACGGGGGGTTTGAGTCGGAGCGAGGTCTTCACTAGTCCAGGGCCTCTCAGACGAACCCTAAAAAGAAAGCCGGGCCTCGTGATGGACCGACAGATTTAAGGTCAACCCTGAAAGTGCAGCATCTCTGAAGGACCATAAACACATACTCGAGTTGCTGCGGAGCTTCTCTCTGGATCAGACCGAGCTGGAAACCACAGAAGTTTTTTTTATTTTGTTATTTAGAACTCTGGGGTTTTTTTTTAACGGCATCCCTTGGACTCGTGAAGGGGAGTCTGGATCACATGGACTTCTGGTCCAGACAGTGACCTGGTCTTTGCAGCAGATTTGGGGTCTCTTACGTTTTAGGTCCACAAGACTCTGGATTTTTGCAACAGTGTGAAAAAGTTCTGGTTCTTTAATTTTTTTTTCCAGAAAAGTTTCCACAGAATCCTTCTTAAAACCAGACTCTTTCATCGTCATCTCCCTCATAATCACACACTGAAGACCAAGGACTTGATGAACAAATGACTCCTAACCCACTCGCAACTCAAGAGCGCCCCCTTTTGGTTAAAAACGCAATAGACAAACATTCTTTTCATTCATTTATTGGATCATTTATGATACAAGTATAGATTAAAAAACACTAATTCATTCACATGTACGTCTGTCATCGTTTTTCCGAAGGCTTGAACGGATCCGACCAGACCTTTACACCTGTGAACACATGAGAGGAATTACTTATTTTATCATCAACAGTTTAATCAAGGAAAAACGTATTTGCATATTCAAAACATAAACAAATAACTCAATGAGGGAAAATTAAAAAAAACATTTTGTAACATGAACATATGTTTGTACAACTAAGGAAGAATATTTTAATAATATTCAATGGTTCAATTTAACATTCAAATGTTGAAATATTGTTTCAAGAAAGTGAATAATTGAATCATTTTTTCAATCATTTAATTCAATAAATGTTTTATACAAAGCTTGAATTTGTACCATTGACAAATACCTTTAAAATTCAAAAATACATTTTTCAGAACCAGAAACCTTTATCGTGTTCATTCAATAATACAACGTTGGCCTGATTATATAAAAACTTTATAATTATGATTGAATTAAATTAAAACAAATTATATAGGTCTAGAAATAAACATTTAAATAAAAGAAACGTTTCAACATTTGAAATGTTAAAAGATTCAATGATTTACTTCCAAAAAAGAGTCAAACTGCCATCAATATCTTTACCCTTTTTCCATGTAATTCTACATGTTTGTTTTAAAGCTCCAGGTCATAGGTCAGCAACATCCATCGTGTGAAGAGCCATAAATAAATAACGTCTTTAACTCCATCATTAATAACAGAACAATGACCCACAACGTGGAAGATAAAAAAAGTTATAAAGATAAATATATTCAAGTGTTGTGTCTCAAATCTCATACTTCTCTTAGTGCACTGGTTAGTATGCATCAGGATAGTGTACATACTAACTAGTAACTAATCCTCCACAGATAGTATGTCTCAAATCAAACTCTGCTGCTACAAACTAATTGGAAATGACACGACAGCTTCTTCTTCTACTACTATTTAACGATGATTTCAACCAGCTGTAGGAACACTATCGCCACCTGCTGGCAGCACGTTTGGTTTGGATCAAGAAATATGAGAAACGAAATATTGGCGTTATATATACGCCAGTATCAGCAGCGAAGACGTGTCATCCTCCTACTGCTGCGGAAAATGTACCTGTAAGTATATAAATATATATATATGACGTAACTTCAAAGTACAACGTCACTAAGATGTAGCCGTTTAGTGTAGAAAGTGTCCATTGATCCATACCCATTTTTGTGGGTGTTTTAGTAACAATTGAGTGTGCATGGAGCACTACATTTCACATACTAAGATGAATAACTATAAGAATTGAGACAAACTTATGCACTAAAAATACTAAGTTAAAGTACGCAAGTATGTGATTTAAGACACAGCTCTGGTCTGTTTGACTCAAATGACTCTTTACTATCCAGGAACCAGAGGATTCATTTAAATGTTGACCCAAGTATATGTATTAATAATAATAAACTACTAACTAATAGTGAAATAGATATAAATTAAAAGGATAAACTGCACATGGAAGGTGTCAATGTGGCCCCGGGTTGAAAACCTCTCGATCTAGAATGACTTGTTGACATTTATAACATGAAGTTCCAGTGGAAACTGGAATAAAAAGTTCTCACCAACAGGCTGCACATCTGCCTGAACGACTCCTGCTCGGTTCACCGTCTGAACCGCCTCTGAAAGTTAAAACAGAATTAAATTAATATAATGGTTGAAGTTTGAAATGTTTTCATGAAGCGACACGTTTTTGGTGCGTCAATAAAAACAATATATAATTGATTTACTAGTGTCTTTTTTGTGTTGTGCAAACGTGAAAGCTCTTTTAATGTAATGTTTATTTAAGTTAATTTATCATGTGTTGACGGTGACCTCGGTCTACTCACGGTACTCCTTGTTGTGTGTCAGCGGGTGGACGAACACGGGATACAAAGTGGCAGCGATCGCCATGATCGAACCACCGATCAGCAGCAAACCTTTCCTGTTTCTGGCCATTTTAACGCAAAACAAGTGTCGTTACCTCCAGACGCGCAGCAGCGGTGAAAGTACTTCTTCCGGGTCAGAGGTCAAGTCTTATGAACTCCGCTCCCTTGAATTATATGTTTTAGAATTAAGATGGAGGTTTTTAAATAATGAAAAAGCAAGATATAAAATAACTAAATGTAATTATTTTAATTTAATTAAAAAAAAAAGAGGAAACCCTCGAGTTAAACTGTCCTCGCTCTTTAGAATTTAGTCCTCCTGACTTGCCGTACTGGCGAACTATCGTCACGTGATGTCAACACCAATAATAAGGAAGTGGATGAATATATTTTTTGCCTTTTTTTGAATGAAAATATGAAGTTTTTATTCACGTTGTTACTTGTTCTGTGCAGTCATGAACTGCCTGCAGTCGCCTCTAAAAACAGCCCGATTCAGACGTTTGTAGTTCCTCACAGTCACATGGACGTTGGCTGGGTTTACACTGTCGACGTGAGTAACTTCTGTTCAACATATTATTATTTTTATCTTTGTCGGATAGATCTTCAAAAGCAATACACAAGATTTAAACTGACGATATCACAAGAAAGTAAGAAAGAATTGTACTTAAATCTGGAGCAAAGAATATTAAAACGCAATATCACAAGAAAATGATTTAAAGAAAAAGAGAGTATTATTTGAACTTAATGAAATATTCAAGAGCAATAAAAATTTATTTGCAATTTAGACAGGAAGACAAAGTATTATTTAAGGTAAATTATACTCAGAGGGGAAAAAAGGATTTAAAAATACAATGGCACAAAATAAAAAGGAATACTATTTAAATGTATACAACTAAAAAAGGAAAGGATAATTGTCACTAAAACAATGTTTATTATTAACATCACAATGCTATTAGTCAATACTTAATTAATATGTATTTGGGAAGGTATTAATGCGTTATGCAATTAAAATCTAATGATATAAGGTTTAATGAATATTTTCTTTTATAAACAATCAATTATTTAAGATCAATTCTCTTGTATGTGTTGTTTTAACTGCCTTGCTATGGACCACAAATCTGAAATAAAACTATATACAGTAGTGATTCAGTTTCCTCAGGGGCCACGTTCATACAGTGGCTGTTGTTAGGGGCCGTCAAGCAAAAGTGAAGAAGTGAAAAGTATGAAATCATGCACAAATAATTATTGTATTGTATTTCATATAAGTTAAAAAAAAAAAAAAATTTAATCGCAGTCTTCTTCCCAAATATATGTTTTTATATTCCCTTAATTTTTTTTGGAGGGTCAAAAAATAGGATCAATAAATACTCCCCTAATAACAAATAATCTATTGTCATATTCAGAGACTATTAATCTCAATTTCAGTTTATTTAAAAGGAAAATGTGCAGTTACATTAAAAAGATGGCTGCACCAGATTTAGCACAATGCTACTTTCCATGATTATTAATGACGAATAGAAATAATTAAAATCTAAAATAGTTAGTTACTACATGGTCTTTGACCTCATGATGAGGGCCACACTTGAGGGCCACACTTGTCTGGTCAACAGTTACTGTCCTCCATGAAGTCAGCGAAGGTCGTGAACTTAAACCCTTGACTTCAGGAAAGCATGCACGCGTACGCAGCCAACGTCTACACCAGCGTGACGGAGGAGCTGTCCAAGGTCAAGGGTCGCAAGTTCATCGCGGTGGAGCAGGAGTTCTTCCGGCTCTGGTGGGATAACGTCGCCACCGAGTCGCACAAGGAACAGGTGAGAGACGACGTCTTGTTCTTCGCTGTCCATTGAAGTGAAAAACTGTTGTTTCAGGCGAGACGGCTCGTTGAAGACGGGCGCCTTGAGTTCGTGCTCGGGGGTCAAGTGATGCACGACGAGGCTGTGACGGACTTGGAGGATGAAATATTGCAGCTCACAGGTTTTTTAAATCATTTAACTGCTTAATAATGAAGCTTCTATAATGTTGGAAATGTGTGACTTGTCTGACACAGAAGGTCATGGGTTTCTCTACCAGACGTTCGGTGTGCGTCCGCAGTTTTCGTGGCACGTGGACCCGTTTGGAGCGTCGGCCTCGACCCCGGTCCTGTTCGCCTTGGCTGGATTCAACGCTCACCTCATCTCCCGCATCGACTACGACCTCAAGGACTCCATGCAGAAAAACAAGGTCGTAGTGAAATCATATTTGTTGTATTATTATGATTTATTTTCTCAATGTTTTTTTAGTTTTACTCTAAACTAGACATTTTTATTGAAAGTATATGTTTAGTTTTTAAATAATTGCATACAATAATTTATATTGAAAGGTTGTATAATTATGTCTTTTTTTATTTTCTTTAAATAAATGTATTGAATTTAAAAAATCTAAAAAAGAAACTCTACCTTAATAATTATTGACAATAATAAGTTTATAAATCCAATTCCAATAATAAGAAAATATTTTCTTTAATTCAATATTTCTCAATTTGTACCAAATACCAAACCTTTATATCAACATTTTTATATAGAACTGAAAAGACAACAAATAGTGTATTTTGTTAATTATTAAATACAATAGTTTGTATATTGAAAAGTTGAAATATTTTTTAGATTAATTCTATAAAAGAAAATTATATACATTTTCCCATTTGAATGAAAACGTTTTAAAAAGTTAAAAATATATATTTTTTATCCATAAAGTCGAATGAAATGTAATCTTAAAATGGTGACACAATTATTCAAACATTTTTTCATATTGACTTTGAAAGGCTACACATTAAATAATATTTAATTGAGAAAAAACAGTATTTGTTATTTATATTGGAATTAAAATATATGGATAAAAAAGATCACGTTTCAAATTGTTTAATTCAATTTTTAAAAAACAAAACAAATTAAAACTTTTAATACACAAATAATTGAATTAAATTATTCAATAAAAACAAATATAACCTTTAAATATAGCAAACATTTATTTCAATTGTTTAAAACGTACATTTACAATTAAAAAAAAAGTTTCATCATTAAAAGTTTTAAATTAATGTTTTAATTTGATGTGTTTGTTGAAATTAACCATCAATAGTTGAAATAATTAATTAATAATTAATTATATTCAAAGTCTCTTGACGTTTCATTATTATTGATGTATTATAAAGGAGTTGCAGTTCGTATGGCGAGGCTCTCGGTCCCTGAGAGAGAAGCAGCAGATCTTCACTCACACCATGGACCAGTTCAGCTACTGCACCCCGTCTTTCTTGCCCTTCTCCAACAGGTGACCCGACATTCTACAGAGCCTCACAGAGAAATACTACACAGCCTCGCGAAGTAATACTACAGAACCTCGCGGAGAAATACTACAGAGCCTCGCAGAGAAGTACTTGCCTTGCAATAATATTTTCTGAGCATGGTGGAGTAATACTCTCGAGACCTGCAAAGTAATATTTTTAAAGCCTCGCAGAGTTCTACTAATGGAGCTTTGCAGAGTAATACTACAGAGCCTCGCAGAGAAATACTACAGAGCCTCGCAGAGTAATACTGCAGAGACTCGTGGAGTAATACTGCAGAGCCTCGCAGAGTAATACTACAGAGCCTCGCGGAGTGATACTATAGAGCCTCGCAGAGCCTTGCAAAGTAATTTTTTTGCAGCATGGTGGAGTAATACTCTCAAGACCTGCAAAGTAATATTTTTAAAGCCTCGCAGAGTTCTACTAATGGAGCTTTGCAGAGTAATACTACAGAGCCTCGCAGAGTGATACTACTTAGCCTCTTAGAGTAATACTATCAGAGCCTCGCGGAGTAATATTACGTGGTCTCTTGGAGTAATACTCTCAGAGCCTCGCGGAGTAATATTATGTAGCCTCGCGGAGTAATACTGTAATACAGTTCAGCTCTCACTTGAATCACAACTCCTGCGTTCTTGCATCTCAGCTCCGGGTTCTACTGGAACGGCGTGGCGTTGTTTCCGGACCCGCCCGAGGACGGAGTGTATCCCAACATGAGTCTGCCGGTCACCGGGGAGACGGTCCACGCTTACGCCAAGACCATGGTGGAGAACATCAGGCGGAGGGCGGCGTGGTTCAGGACCCGCCACGTGCTCTGGCCATGGGTGAGTTTGAAACTGTTGCATGATCAGTTCACAGTAGAAACAGCTGGTGAGGCTTCATGAAACAGCTGGTGAGGCTTCATGAAACAGCTGGTGAGGCTTCATGAAACAGCTGGTTGGGCTTCATGAAACAGTTGATGAGGCTTCATGAAACAGTTGATGAGGCTTCGTGAAACAGCTGGTGAGGCTTCATGAAACAGCTGGTAAGGCTTCATGAAACAGTTGACGAGGTTTCATGAAACAGTTGATGAGGCTTTATGAAACAGTTGATTAGGCTTCATGAAACAGCTAGTGAGGCTTCATGAAACAGTTGATGAGGCTTCATGAAACGGGTGGTGAGGCTTCATGAAACAGTTGATGAGGCTTCATGAAACAGCTGGTGAGGCTTCATGAAACAGTTGATGAGTTAATGAGTGACTTTATTTTAAAAAGGTCACTAGATGTCACATCGTTTTCAAACTAAGAGTGATATCTATAGGTCTTTTAAAATCAAGTCACTGTATCATAAAGTCACTGTATCATGATACCTCTCCAGCTGTTTCATAAAGCCTCATCAACACAACTGTCACTAACTCCACTGAAACACGGTGATGTTTCCAGGGATGCGACAAACAGTTCTTCAACTCGTCGGTGCAGTTCAGCAACATGGACCGTCTCATGAGCTACATCAACCAACACAGCCAAGACTTGGGTCTGAGCGTCCAGTACGCCACGCTGAGCGAGTACTTCCAGGCGGTCCACCAGTCCCACCTGGTCTGGGACGTCCGTGGCAGCGAGGACTTCCTGCCGTACTCCAGCGGTGAGGGATCCCTGATGTTGTGTCGGTCCGTGGTGCTGAACCTAACCATGTGCTCCGTGATCCAGAACCGTTCCAGGCATGGACCGGATTCTACGCTTCCAGGAACGTCCTGAAGGGGGCGGCGCGTAGAGCCAGTGCGCGGCTGCACGCGGCCGAGACCCTCTTCGCTCGATACAGGATCGCTTTCCCCGACGGACCTGTGGATAAAGACCGGGCCTTGAAAACACTGAGAGCTCTGCGCTGGGCCGTGTCCGAGGTTACGATTCACAATAGATCATTTTTTATTATAAGTTTAATTCAACATTTCCCTAAATTAAAAAATAATACAAACTATTAGCTTGTAAGTAAGTAAGTAATTTTTATTTATATAGCGCTTTTCCAGACCAGGGTCACAAAGCCCTTAAACAATCAAAACAATATTCCATAAAGTATATACTTTAAAGATCAAGATAAAACTGATAACACAACAGGAGTATTTATGTAATACAGTAGAAATCAAACCCTTACATATAAGTGTGTCAAACAGTAGAGTTTACATAAAACAAGCTCAGATCATTACATCACCAAAAATATCTATAAATGTTGTTGTTGTTGTCGTTGTCTTCATCATTGTGTTCGTCGTTGTCTTCAATGTTGTCTCCATCTTTGTCTTTGTCTTCGATGTTGTTTTTCGTCTTTGTCTTTGTTTTCAATGTTTTTTTTGACGTTGTCTTCATCCTAGTTTTTGTCTTTGTCTTCAACTTAATCATTGTCTTCGATATTGTCGTCAATTGTGTCTTTGACGTTGTCTTCATCCTAGTTTTTGTCTTTTGATTGTCTTCGATGTTGTCTTCAATGTCAATTTTAATTTAAAATCATTTAATTCTGAATATTTAGTCAGTATTGTTTCTGTTATTGTGAAGCATCAGTTTATCTGCCTTCCATTGATCAGAGCTTTTTTAACTTTGAGGGTTGATGGGAAAAACTTGTCATGATTTAAATTAAAATGTGTATTTAATATTTATATAAATAAATGAGAATATAAATATTTAATTGTGATTATTTGGATTGGTAATGTAAACGTTAAAACACGTTATTAAGATAGATGGATAGATAGATAGATAGATAGATAGATAGATAGATACAACTTTAAAGTGTGACATCAACACGTCCTATAAACGTTGTTTTATTCACGACACGTTTGGTTCTGGTGTGACTCGTGTGCAGGTCCAGCATCACGACGGCATCACAGGAACAGAGTCTCCTAAGGTGGCGAACATGTACCTGCAGCATCTGTCGGCGGCCTTGACGGAGGTGCAGGAGCTGCTGGTCGATCTACTCCTGACCCTGCACCACCTTCATGCTGCTGATGCTCGTCAAGGTCGACGACAAGGTTGTTTATGTCAAACATGTCGTTGATACAAGCGAGTGGAGAGAAGCTTCAAGTGTTTCATTGACAGCAGACGATCCAGAGCCTTCAGAGCAACACGTCCTTGTGTTCAACCCTCTGGCCTGGAACATCACGACCATCATCAGCGTCGCTGTGGAACATCTTGTTGCTGCTGTTCTGGACGATGATGGACAAACTGTCCCTTCACAGGTACTTCTTTGACGCGTCAGCAAAAATATATGTACGTTGACTTGTCGTTGTATTCGTCTTGTTGTTGTTGTCGTTGTTGTCGTTGTCTTCATCATTGTCTTCGTCGTTATCTTCGATGTTGTCTCTTTGTCTTTGTCGTTGTCTTCATCATTGTCTTCGTCGTTATCTTCGATGTTGTCTCCGTCTTTGTTGTTGTCGTCATCATTGTCGTGTTGTTATCTTGATGATGTCTCCGTCTTTGTCTTTGTCGTCATCATTGTCTTCGTTGTTATCTTGATGTTGTCTCCGTCTTTGTCTTTGTTGTTGTCGTCATCATTGTCTTCATTGTTATCTTGATGTTGTCTCCGTCTTTGTCGTCTTCATCATTGTCTTTGTTGTTATCTTGATGTTGTCTCCGTCTTTGTCTTTGTTGTCTTCATCATTGTCTTCATTGTTATCTTGATGTTGTCTCCGTCTTTGTCTTTGTTGTCTTCATCATTGTCTTCATTGTTATCTTGATGTTGTCTCCGTCTTTGTCTTTGTTGTCTTCATCATTGTCTTCATTGTTATCTTGATGTTGTCTCCGTCTTTGTCTTTGTTGTCTTCATCATTGTCTTCATTGTTATCTTGATGTTGTCTCCGTCTTTGTCTTTGTTGTCTTCATCATTGTCTTCATTGTTATCTTGATGTTGTCTCCGTCTTTGTCTTTGTTGTCTTCATCATTGTCTTCATTGTTATCTTGATGTTTTCTCCATCTTTGTTTTTGTTGTCTTCATCATTGTCTTTGTTGTTATCTTGATGTTTTCTCCATCTTTGTTTTTGTTGTCTTCATCATTGTCTTCATTGTTATCTTGATGTTGTCTCCGTCTTTGTCTTTGTTGTCTTCATCATTGTCTTCATTGTTATCTTGATGTTGTCTCCGTCTTTGTCTTTGTTGTCTTCATCATTGTCTTCATTGTTATCTTGATGTTTTCTCCATCTTTGTTTTTGTTGTCTTCATCATTGTCTTTGTTGTTATCTTGATGTTGTCTCCGTCTTTGTCTTTGTTGTCTTCATCATTGTCTTCATTGTTATCTTGATGTTTTCTCCGTCTTTGTCTTTGTTGTCTTCATCATTGTCTTTGTTGTTATCTTGATGTTGTCTCCGTCTTTGTCTTTGTTGTCTTCATCATTGTCTTTTTTGTTATCTTGATGTTGTCCCCGTCTTTCTCTTTGTTGTTGTCTTTGATGTTGTCTCTGTCTTTTTCTTTATCACTGTCTTTAATGTTATCTTCGATGTTGTCTCCGTCTTTGTCTTTGTCGTTGTCTTCATCATTGTCTTTGTTGTTATCTTGATGTTGTCTCCGTCTTTCTCTTTGTTGTTGTCGTTGATGTTGTCTCCATCTTTTTCTTTGTTGTTGCCTTCAATGTTGTTTTTGACGTTGTCTTCATCCTTGTTTTTGTCTTTATCGTTGTCTTTATCATTGTCTTCTTCTTTGCCTTAGTCGTTGTCTTTGTCTTTGTCTTCATCCTAGTTTTCATTTTTTGTTGTTGTATTCGATGTTGTTTCCGATGTTGTCTCTGTCTTTGTCTTCAATGTTGTCTCTGTCTTTGTCTTCAATGTTGTCTCTGTCTTTGTCTTCAATGTTGTCTCTGTCTTTGTCTTCAATGTTATCTCCATCTTTGTCTTTGTCGTTGTCTTCAATGTAGTTTTCGACGTTGTCTTCATCTTAGTTTTTATTTGTCATTGTCTTCTTCTTCGTCTTAGTCCTTGTCTTTCCACGTCGATGTCATGATCGTCAGCATAAATCGTCTCAATAACGAACAAAACCGTCTTTTCTCATTTCCTGTTCCAGACTCAAAGGTCAGCCGAGTCCAACGTGACCTTCGACCTCTTCTTCGTGGCTGACCTGGGCGGCCTCCAGCAGAGGAGATACATCGTTCAGTTCTCTGCGAGTCGCTGCAGACACGAGTCCACGAGCTGCACTCCTCAAGCTCAGGGAGTCGAGTTCCAGCGACAGGAAGTGAGCGAGCGGAACCCAAGAGGACGAAGACTCGTCCCGGTCGTCAACGACTGTTACGAGCTCATGTTGGACCAGGACTCCAACCTGCTGCACAGCATCACTCACCTGTAGGTGAAGGTTCACCTCCCCGGGGCAACCCTTGAGCAAGACTCTCTGTGCCTCAGGCCTGAAGGACGACGGGTGGAGGTGACGCAGGAGTTCTGGGAGTACGAGGCCAACGGGGACGTGAGAGAAGGTCCGATCTCTGACAACTACGTCTTCAGCGCCGACGCGTCTGCGGTGCGAGCGTTCCAGGCTGTGGAGATGAAAGTGTACTTCGGGAAGATCGTGTCTGAAGTTCGACAATACTTCTACAGGTGTGTGTTAATTTTCTGTTTGTGTGTGTCTGTGTTTTCCTTTGTGTGCCTGTGCTAGTGTGTGTCTTACTATGTTTGTTTGTGTGTCTGTGTTGGTGTGTGTCCTTCTATGTTTGTTTGTGTGTCTGTGCTGGTGTGTGTCTTACTATGTTTGTTTGTGTGTCTGTGTTGGTTTGTGTATGTTTACGTGTGTGTTTATGTGTCAACCTTTCTATTTGTGTGTGTCTGTGTGTATCCGTTTGTTTTTGTTTGTGTGTGTCTGTCTGTGTGGGTCGGTCTGTCTATGTGTGTTTTTGTGCCTGTGTTGGTGTGTGTCTTTCTATGTTTGTTTTTGTGCCTGTGTTGGTGTGTGTCTTTCTATGTTTGTTTGTGTGTCTGTGCTGGTGTGTGTCTTTCTATGTTTGTTTGTATGTCTGTTTTGGTGTGTGTCTTTCTATGTTTGTTTGTGTGTCTGTGCTGGTGTGTGTCTTTCTGTGTTTGTTTGTTTCTGTATGTGTGGTTTTTTTTTTGTGTGTCGGTGTTCTTTTGTGTGTGTGTTTTTGATTGTGTCTGTGTTGGTGTGTATGTCTGTTTTTATATGTGTCGGTCTGTCTATGTGTGTTTTTTTCTTTGTGTCTGTTTATGTGTGTGTTTATGTGTCTGTCTTTCTATTTCTGTGTGTCTGTGAATCCCTTTGTTTTTGTTTGTGTGTGTCTGTCTGCGTGTGTCGGTCTGTCTATGTGTGTCTTTTTTATTGTGTCTGTTTGTGTACATCTGTGTGTGTATTTTAGTTTTTTTAAGTGTGTGGGCCTGTCTAGGTGTGTTTTTCTTTGTGTCCGTCTGCGTGTGTGTGTCTCTCTTTGTGTTTTTTTCTGTTTGTGTGTGTCTGTGTTTATATGTGCATGTCTGTCTGTTTTGTGTGATTCTGGGTGTCTGTTTTTGTTTGTGTATGAGTTGGTGTTTTTTTTCTTTGCGTCTGTTTGTGTGTGTGTTTATATGTCTGTCTTTCTCTTTTTGTGTGTGTGCGTGTGTATCTGTTTGTTTGTATATGTCGGTCTGTCTATGTATGTTTGTGTATGTATGTGCCTGTCTATTTGTGTTTTTTTCTTTGTGTTTTATCTTTGATTGATTTCTCTGATCGTCGTATGATGTGTTTGTTTCTGTCATCACGAAGACAAAAAGGTGACAAAGATCCATCTTTCTCCGTCGTCACTCGTGTGCCTTCGTTCTGCTCGAGCGAAGAAGCGTGTCGGCGTCTGGAGCAGAAATACTCTGTGGGTCCACTGGAGGTCAACACGGAGGTCGTCCTGCTGACCAGCACGTCTCTGGACAACAACAGGACTCTCCACACCGACGACAACGGCTACCAGATGATGAAGAGGACGCACAGGAAGTTCACCAACAACACAATAGCAAGGGTGAGTATTTAAAATTGTTTGCTAAGCTAGCTCATACTCACCTGCTAATAATATTTATTATTATTTGTTGTCTGAAGCTAAGCTAATAATATTTATGCTAATAATATTTATAATGATATGTTGTCTGAAGCTAAGCTAATAATATTTATGCTAATAATATTTATCATTATATGTTGTCTGAAGCTAAGCTAATAATATTTATGCTAATTATATTTATCATTGTATGTTGTCTGAAGCTAAGCTTATAATATTTATGCTAATAATATTTATCATTATATGTTGTCTGAAGCTAAGCTAATAATATTTATGCTAATAATATTTATCATTGTATGTTGTCTGAAGCTAAGCTAATAATATTTTTGCTAATAATATTTATCATTATATGTTGTCTGAAGCTAAGCTAATAATATTTATGCTAATAATATTTATCATTATATGTTGTCTGAAGCTAAGCTAATAGTATTTATGCTAATTATATTTATCATTGTATGTTGTCTGAAGATAAGCTAATAATATACATTATTATATGTTGTCTGAAGCTAAGCTAATAATATACATTATTATATGTTGTCTGAAGCTAAGCTAATAATATACATTATTATATTTTGTCTGAAGCTAAGCTATAGCAACATTAGCAGAAACACAGGGATGAGCTTGAATAACTCTCCCTCCAGAACTACTACCCCATGACCCGGGCGGCCTACATCGAGGACCACCTCAGCAGGATGGTTCTGGTCAGCGACCGAGCTCATGGAGTGTCCAGCCAAGCTGACGGACAGCTGGAGGTGAGTGCATAACTATGGAATAAAAACATTATAATTTTTAAATAAAAACGTTCATAACTATGAATTACAACCAGTTCAAATGCTGGGACAGTGAAGGTCACTGTTGGTCGGACGGTGACAGTGAAGCTCTTGTGTTCTTCAGCTCATGCTTCACCGGCGTCTGTGGAACAACCAGCCGTGGAATCTGGGCTACAACCTGACGCTGAACGACAGCTCTGTGGTTCGACCCACACTGTGGCTGATGTTGGGATCTAAGAGCAGCGCCTCCAGACACATGGTAGAGATGCAGCACAGACCTGTGGTCGTGAAGGTTCACACAAGTATGTGCTGCACTGATGAAGATGACGATGATGAGACTCTCTGAGGAACCTCTGTGTCTGCTCAGAGATGAAGAAGAAGACTTCTCTGATGAAGTCCCTGGTTCTCCCTCCAAACCTCCACCTGCTCAGCCTCAGCGTTCCTGGATGGAACTTCAGCTCCGACCACCAGGATCACCTGAAGAACCTTCACTCAGGTGCACCGACATGTTTCAGTGTTTGATGACCTGGAAACACTAACATGTGACCTGGACCTGAAGATCCAGATCCAGACTACGACAGAGTCCTGCTGAGGATCATGCATGTCTTCGAGGAAGGAGAAGATCCTGAGCTGTCGAAGTCCGTCACGATCGACCTGAAGGTTCCTCAAGACTTCATTCTTCATGTTTTGAACGAACCTTTGATGGAAGTTTATCAGTGACATCACAAGTCTATCAGTGACATCACAAGTGTATCAGTGACATCACAAGTTTATCAGTGACATCACAAGTCTATCAGTGACATCACAAGTGTATCAGTGACATCACAAGTGTATCAGTGACATCATAAGTCTATCAGTGACATCACAAGTCTATCAGTGACATCACAAGTCTATTAGTGACATCACAAGTGTATCAGTGACATCACAAGTGTATCAGTGACATCACAAGTCTATCAGTGACATTACAAGTCTATCAGTGACATCACAAGTTTATCAGTGACATCACAAGTGTATCAGTGACATCACAAGTCTATCAGTGACATCACAAGTGTATCAGTGACATCACAAGTCTATCAGTGACATCACAAGTCTATCAGTGACATCACAAGTGTATCAGTGACATCACAAGTCTATCAGTGACATTACAAGTCTATCAGTGACATCACAAGTTTATCACTGACATCACAAGTGTATCAGTGACATCACAAGTCTATCAGTGACATCACAAATGTATCAGTGACATCACAAGTTTATCAGTGACATCACAAGTTTATCAGTGACATCACAAGTCTATCAGTGACATCACAAGTCTATCAGTGACATCACAAGTGTATCAGTGACATCACAAGTTTATCAGTGACATCACAAGTCTATCAGTGACATCACAAGTGTATCAGTGACATCACAAGTGTATCAGTGACATCACAAGTTTATCAGTGACATCACAAGTCTATCAGTGACATCACAAGTCTATCAGTGAGATCACAAGTGTATCAGTGACATCACAAGTCTATCAGTGACATCACAAGTCTATCAGTGACATCACAAGTCTATCAGTGAGATCACAAGTGTATCAGTGACATCACAAGTCTATCAGTGACATCACAAGTCTATCAGTGAGATCACAAGTGTATCAGTGACATCACAAGTCTATCAGTGACATCACAAGTCTATCAGTGACATCACAAGTCTATCAGTGAGATCACAAGTGTATCAGTGACATCACAAGTCTATCAGTGACATCACAAGTCTATCAGTGACATCACAAGTGTATCAGTGACATCACAAGTTTATCAGTGACATCACAAGTCTATCAGTGACATCACAAATGTATCAGTGACATCACAAGTCTATCAGTGACATCACAAATGTATCAGTGACATCACAAGTCTATCAGTGACATCACAAATGTATCAGTGACATCACAAGTCTATCAGTGACATCACAAGTCTATCAGTGACATCACAAGTCTATCAGTGACATCACAAATGTATCAGTGACATCACAAGTCTATCAGTGACATCACAAATGTATCAGTGACATCACAAGTCTATCAGTGACATCACAAGTCTATCAGTGACATCACAAATGTATCAGTGACATCACAAGTCTATCAGTGACATCACAAGTCTATCAGTGACATCACAAATGTATCAGTGACATCACAAGTCTATCAGTGACATCACAAGTGTATCAGTGACATCACAAGTTTATCAGTGACATCACAAGTGTATCAGTCACATCACAAGTCTATCAGTGACATCACAAGTGTATCAGTGACATCACAAGTTTATCAGTGACATCACAAGTGTATCAGTGACATCACAAGTTTATCAGTGACATCACAAGTGTATCAGTCACATCACAAGTCTATCAGTGACATCACAAGTGTATCAGTGACATCACAAGTTTATCAGTGACATCACAAGTGTATCAGTGACATCACAGGATAATCAGTGACATCACAAGTTTATCAGTGACATCACAAGTTGAATTGAAAAATGATTGAAAGATTTATTTAAATATATTTTTTAATAATTGAATCTTGAAAAAGTCATATTTACATAATGAAGGGTTTTTATGATGTTGCAGTAAATTATTTTTTTTAAATCATTTAATTCAATAATTTCTAAAGTGAAAGGTTGAATTCGTTTTTTGTTTTTATTATTTAAAAAAATTAATATTTACAGAATATAATATTACTTTATATTCCATTCAAATAATTCAAAAATAGCTGTTTTAATCATTTTTTTGCATTGAGTTATTATTTTTAAAATAATATAATTGATATATTTTGAGGTTTTTGCACATATAATTTAATATTCTAATTCTAATAATACAAAATACCTATTAATGTTTTAAATCAGCTGAGAAAACATTAATTATCTTATTGAATAATTGATGACACGCGTTTATACAGACATTTTTTATCTTGAATTAAAATTATTATTATTATTAACATGAAATGTATCTTTGAATGTTTGGAATTCGAATATAAAACATTTATAAAATATTAAAAATGTTGAATTCATTATAATAAATAATACTAATTCAACATTTTCAATAATTAAATTATTAAAGACTAAGGAAACAATTCAATAAAAACTAAAAGAATAAAAGCTTCAGCATTTAAATGAATACATAAAACATAATAAAGTTCATTAAATATTCTGATGCATTGATCAACTTCCATACACTCGATCATCAGCTCTGAGCTCTCGTTCACAGGAGGTTCTGGCAGGACTTGGAGACGTGAGGAGGGTCGAGGAAAGATCTCTGACAGGAACCTGGGACGCGGCGAGTCTGCAGAGATGGAAGTGGAAGACGGCGGAGAATCCTGGAGGAAACACGGAGCAACAACGAGGTGACATGTTTTAAAAAGTATTTAAAATGTGTCACTTGAACGTTTCTGTGATGTTTTCAGAGAAGAACGAAGATCCAACTTCCATCGTGACCATCTCAGCCAAACAGATCCGAACCTTCTTCGTTTATTTCAACTCCTGAGAGATTTTTTTTACATTTCTGTGACCTTTGATGACACTTTTAATGAAACTGTTCTTGTTTAATAAATATTTGTTTAATCTTCTCTGTGAATTCATCTCAACTTGTTTTCCTGCAGCACCTTAAAGTAGACAAAATATAAACAAACTATACCATTTTAATTTGATTTCACCTTTAAAATGAAAAGTTTATTGTTAATGTGTAAAATTATTGATTTAAATGTAACTTGATTTGAATTATTTATCTAAAGCATTTTAAAAAAGATTCTACACAATATTTTAGCTCAATAAAACATATGAAAACTTGCAAAAATGCAAGTAAATGATCTGTTTTCGTATCATCTATATGTATTTTTGGAATCTTCGATTCAGTAAATCCAACCTTAAACATTTAAATTAGCAACAAGTTGTCAAATCAAAAATCATTAATGTACTTAATTATGTATTTTTTATATACTAATGATAAGAATTTAAACTATTGAGAAGTTCGAGTGATACTATTTACTAAGTAGGATTAAATATTTAAAGGCCGGTTGTATTTGAAAATAAAATAAATACTTTAAACACTGACAGTTTATTTCAACACAACTATGCAGTACAAATACTACGTCATTAATCATATAAAAACATGACAAAACAAAAATAAATGACGTAATGAGGCTGAAATAAAGGCGTCAAAGCCAAAGGAAGCTTTAAATGATCCTTCTTGTGATGGTGTGTTTTCTTAAAGGCTGCTCGTTTTTAAAAGATCTTATTGATCCATTGACTCATTGACTCATTGATTCATTGATTCATTGATTGATCGTCATCGCCCCCTGGTGGCGCAAATGAGCTTCAGGTCTGATGGAGGAAGAGAAGAAGAAGAAGAAGAGTGGGCGTGTCTTACGAGCAGCGTCCGGAAACATGGAGGCAGTTCTGAGTGACATAGTCGCTCCCGAGGATCTTCTGGTGAGTTTTCGTGTCAAACTAACTCTCACGACAGAGAACCATCGAGTCAACCTGACGTCATAGATCATAGAAAGTTCGTTTTATGAAGAGTTCGCTTGATGACGTCACAGCGTTGTGTTTGTGTCGTGTCACTCTGATGCTAATGCTAACGAGCTAATGCAATGGTAAACAACGTCACGCATTAAATATTTACTACTTTAACTTTTCATTTTTCAGAAACTAAAGCTGAAATAAGGAAGTTATTAAGTTGATAACTTCTGGATAGTTGGAATGGACCAGAAGTTTAGGTTGAAACGATCGAAGATGTTGTATTATTGAGTCATATAACTTTAAAGCAAGAATCATATTTAAATAAGATTTTAACTGACATTTTTATTCGTTCAGGCTTTTCCTTGATTCTCGGAGACTCTTGTGTTTGTCTCAGTGTTATCTTGACCTTTAAATTATATATTTTATGAATAATGTTTTGATTTTTTTTAGACCCTGGTCTGGAAAAGTTCTCTATAAATATAAATAACTTACTTACAATCATTCAAACATAATCTCTGTCGAATTCCTACAACATCTGTTCAATAAGTTGTCGATATTCCTGGTTTTGTAAACTAGAGAAAGAATCAAAACCACAGTGTTGGTTATTATACGTTGAAAATGACCAGATAAATTAAATAAACAAAGATATATACTTGCCTTGCCTTGTAAAGTTGTGAGTGTAAACTTGTAAACTTACATTTTTTTCAAACCAAAATACGTCCAAACATCAGCTTTAAAAGCTGCTGGACTCACTGTATCCTCTCGTCCCCAGTCATCGCCAGGATCTAGTTTAATTCTTCCGTTAGCTGTGGAGGACGTAATTACTGCTGCCATCCAGTGGCCTGAAGTTGAATTGCAACACAAAAATGAGCGTTGAATACGCCTTGAATAAATTCATGTTAATTTCAAATGACCAAATAAAATTGGTTTATTTTAAAAACAATGTAAACATGAAAGAACTATGATATAAAATAATAATTATCATGTGAAAAAAATGATATCGCAATATATCATGTTAAAACGTTAATATGAACAAAAATGTTGAACTAACCTGACTTGTATACGTGAGATACTGTTTGAATTATCATGAAATATTTGTCTGGACTGTGAGACGCACTCTTGACTCTCGACCCACGACATGTCTGCACAGAGGTTTGAGAAGAAGTACAACAGTGAGCTGGTGAAAGGAGTCGTGTCCAAGGAGACCAAGTTCGAGTACTCCTGGTGTCTGATCCGCAGCAAGTACTCGGCCGACATCAAGAAGGGTATCGTGCTGCTGGAGGGTGAGTGTGTCATGGAAGACTAGAATAAATCATCACGCCTCCATCCATCTTCCTCACCGAAGGCTTTTATTTTGACGCAGAACTCACTCAGAAGGCGTCCAAGGATGATTCAAGGGACTTTCTGTTCTACCTGGCCGTGGCAAACTACAGACTTAAGGTCAGGATGAATCACTCTTTGGTTTTTAATAAGGCTGCACGATATATGGAAGAAATGTCATATTGAAAACATGTGATAATTTTATTTTTTCATTGATCAATCAATCAATCAGTCAAATCAAGCATTTCTTAAATCCACACTTCGACCAATCAGTGTCACGTTCTGTAAAGTTGTCAATTTGTACTTCTATGTCTCGTTGTCGTTTACGTCTCCGTCCGTCTGTGAACTGTGCGGCGCAGCTTGCTAGGCTTGGTTTCTATGGCGACGCGGCGTGCTGACTTAGCTCAGTATATCCACGGAAGTAAAACTAACTTATGATCTAGTCAAACACTAGTGATCCAGTCACTCGTCTCTTTCAACCTCCTTTTGTTAAAGCAATATATCGTAAGAACTTTTCATCTCGTCTCAGTTGTTTTCTCATAAGATCGTGAACTTCCAAACAAGTGTAAACCTGTCCGTCTTCGCCGTATGCTAAAGAGCTAAGTTGTTACAAGGAGGTGGATTTATTATTGATTTGATGATATCACGACACGCCGGCGGCTCCTCTCGGATGTCGCTCAGTTTGGCAGGAAACGGATGCAAGTCCCACGAGACTGAGCGTTATAATTTATATTTTTCTACGATCATGTTGGGACAGAAGCGCGGGAATAAACAACATTTTTAAAAATATCGTATTAACATCGATATGGCAAAGCAAACCACCAACATCGAATATCGCACATATTTTCATTATCATGCAGTCGTATCGGTTACTAAACTCCTTTTGTGATTTTATTTATTTATTTTTCCAACTAAAATGTTTTTATTGATTAACAATCAATCGATTAATCTGGTAAGTATCTCAAATGGTGAAAAGTCAGTCGAGCAGGTTTCTGGTTTATTTCTTCTTTTTTAACTACGCTCAACATTACTTGAATTAAAACTATGAAAGGATGATCTTTCTCAGAGCTGTTGCCAGAAAAGAGACACAAATGTGTTTTTTGCGCATTAAGTTCTGAGAGAAGACACAAAAACATGTAATTGTCCAGTAAAAATTTAATATAATTTCCTCATGTAAGTATCTTTATATCTTTGACATCAGAATATTGATTGAATTTCAAATGTTTAAACACTTTTTTACAGAAATGTATATAGATGTATTTATGAAGCATTAAATGATCTAATAATTGCATTGAGTCAATGAAGTTGTGTTTTCTAATCATCTAATTACAACAATTAGGAAATGTTCAATATTTCCCATGTTTCAAGATAGTGTTATACCATCATGTTTATATTTAATTTCAAATGGAAAACATCAATTTTAGAACGTTTATATTTGAATTAAAATATCAAACGATGTGTAACAAAATAATCAAATGATTAAAAACAATGATACAATAAAATAACTTTCAAAATACAAATGATTGAATTACATTAAAATATATATATATATATATATATATATATATATATATATATCAATTCAGATTATTCCCAACCATTAGTCGAATTTCGTCGTGAATTTCAGGTGAACTCTCAACAAATGTCAACTGAAGTATGTAGTCTCACCAAAAGGGGGCAGTGTCCCTCACACTTTATCGACCTTATGTTTTTAAACCACGATTGAAACAGAGAAAATGAATCAAAGTCTGTGATTCTCAGGTTTAGTTTTTTGTGTTGTTTTCCTCATATTTTCTACACTGTCACAACACCAGAGTCAAGTACTGGACAATACTACACATATATACTTGTTACTACACTATCACAACACCAGAGTCAAGTACTCGACAATACTACACATATATACTTGTTACTAAACTATCACAACACCAGAGTCAAGTACTCGACAATAATACACATATATACTTGTTACTACACTATCACAACAACAGAGTCAAGTACTGGACAATACTACACATATATACTTGTTACTACACTATCACAACACCAGAGTCAAGTACTCGACAATAATACACATATATACTTGTTACTACACTATCACAACAACAGAGTCAAGTACTGGACAATACTACACATATATACTTGTTACTACACTATCACAACACCAGAGTCGAGTACTCGACAATACTACACATATATACTTGTTACTACACTATCACAACACCAGAGTCAAGTACTCGACAATACTACACATATATACTTGTTACTACACTATCACAACACCAGAGTCAAGTACTGGACAATTCTACACATATATCCTTGTTATTACACTATCAATATATATCACTAAATACTGTATCGTCATCCTTGTATTGTGATACTCTCATATCAAGATATACTTGTCAATACACACCTATAGTAAATATTAGTAGTATATATTGTAATCTTTGACTCGTTGCACTCGAGCTCCAGATAACCAGTACTTTCTTATTAGTATTGTAGTTTTATTCTTGTTAATGTTGTGTTGGAGCAGGAGTATGAAAAGGCTCTGAAGTCCATCCGGACGCTCCTGAAGAACGAGCCGGGGAACAAGCAGGCTCTGGAGATGGAGAAGCTCATCGACAAGGCTCTGAAGAAAGGTAAGACTCCACCTGCTTCTGGAAAACTTCCTCCAGCAAACTGACCAGCGCGTCCTTTTGTCCAGACGGGCTGGTCGGCATGGCGATCGTGGGCGGGATCGGACTGGGCGTGGCGGGGTTAGCCGGCCTCATCGGACTGGCCGTGGCGAAGGGAGCGTCTAAGTCCTGAGTCGTGTGCTGGTTCAATGCCGGACTCACACACTGACGTCTCACCAAACTTGTAGGTTGAAGATGTTTTTTACAGCGAGTGGTTGTATCTCTTGAGCACTTTGTCTTCACACGTGTACATAACCTGTGTTCGATCGTCCTTCGTGTTCTTGTTCAAGTTCGTCTGACTCGGGAATGTTTCGTTGCTTCTAATGCTTAACTGAAGACGTGAGTCGAAGGGAACACTGATCAATACATTCATGTCAATTATATTTGATCAATAATCTGATCCATTACATTCTCTTTTTGCGTCAATAAAGTTATTTGAAATGCACTGAAAAATGACTGAGTATTTTTTCAGAAGTCACTTCTATCCTGAAACTACATTAATGTTTATGTATTATGTACATTAATGATAAAAAAAAGTATTTAGTACATATTGTGTTGTGGAATAGAAAAGTATTAATGAAGTAGAAATAAAAATAATTTGTTCATAGTTGAAAATTGTTTGATTACAGTTGAAAATTGTTTGATTATAGTTGAAAATTGTTTGATTATAGTTGAAAATTGTTTGATTATAGTTGAAAATAGTTTGATTATAGTTGAAAAGTGTTTGATTACAGTTGAAAAGTGTTTGATTATAGTTGAAAATTGTTTGATTTTTGTTGAAATTGTTTGATTATAGTTGAAAATTGTTTGATTATAGTTGAAAATTGTTTGATTATAGTTGAAAATTGTTTGATTATAGTTTAAAATTGTTTGATTACAGTTGAAATAGTTTGATTATAGTTGAAAATTGTTTGATTATAGTTGAAAATTGTTTGATTATAGTTTAAAATTGTTTGATTATAGTTGAAAATTGTTTGATTAAAGTTGAAAATTGTTGGATTATAGTTGAAAAATGTTTGATTACAGTTGAAAATGGTTTGATTATAGTTGAAATAGTTTGAATATAGATGAAAATTGTTTGATTATAGTTGGAAATTGTTTGATTTTTGTTGAAATTGTTTGATTATAGTTGAAAATTGTTGTATTATAGTTGAAAATGGTTCTATTAGAGTCGAAAATGTCTTTAATACAATATATGTGTATGATTTAAGGTGTACAATCATATGAAACGTAAAAATACACTGGATCCGATGTCAAAGGACAAGATGAGGTTGAAATAAAAATAAAAAACTATCAGTGGTTGGTATTAATAATGTGATCTTGACTGCAGGCTCGTGGCCTACTTCCACTGCAGCACATTCTTGATCCACGAGATATTCACGTCTCCTGCACGTCTTTATGGCGGAGAAGCTTAAAGTTGGGTTTATCAGCCTTCGTGCTGTCACTCATTAACGCCTGACGCCACCGAAACTGCACGAGGATCAGCGTTAATATTGTTCGGTGTGATCCAGTGAGGCGGAGATAAGAAACAAACACCACAGCTATGATGACAAAACTCTTGTCGGACCCGAGAAAGTGTTTTATCACACTCTGTACTTTCTTCTTCAAGTACATGATATTCACCGAAACATGATGATGACGCTACAGCTTTAGTCGCCTCACAGTCATTATAAGTTATTGAATAATCCACAGATAACTGCTGACTCTTCTTGAAGCTAACCGCTAATGCTTACTTTAGCGTTTGCTACGTTGAAGGTTACCATGACCTCATGGAATGTGTTGTCAACACTTAAACCAGGTATTCAGTCCATATTTGTACATTTATTTTCAAGTATATTATATGTTTCTACTCTAGACTGTTCCTGAGTAGCATGATGCTAGTGTGGCTAACTGTTAGCATGTTACACTCAACTAGCACTGCAACCATGCAATTACTGTGGACGAGAGGATACAGTAACTCCAGAAGCTTTTAAAGTTGAAGTCTGGACATATTTTGGTTTTAAAACAAATGAAAGTGTTGTATTTCTTCTCTGGTGAAATACAAATAAAGATCGGTTTAAATATTTGAATCTGACGTGAAGCATTAAACAGCATTTTGTGTTTTCTATGACATTTTTATTACAGATTAATTCTTTAAAAGAAACTTAATATATTGTTCCTACAGTATTAAAATGTAGCGTATCATTGGCCTCTGTATAGTGATGTGTATCGTACTGTACCTCTTCTGTTCATCTTAGTGTAAAACGAGTCCAGACATAATGTGATTCATGAATGTTTGTGTACGTTTCTAAATCATCCTGGTTCTCGCTTCTGGAGTATTATAGCTTTAAATCCTGAAAACATCCTTTCAACAAGTGTCCAAGGTCGAGACCTAGACTTCCCAGAATCCTTTTCATCTGAGGGAATAGCAAGATGGATGGATAGATGGATAGATGGATAGACGAATGGATAGATGGATGGATGAAGATTAATGGATGGATAGATGAATGGATAGATAGATGGATGGATGAAGATTAATGGATAGATAGATGAATGGATAGATGGATGGATAGATAGATGGATGGATGAAGATTAATGGATAGATAGATGAATGGATAGATGGATGGATGGATGGATGGATCGATAGATGGATCGATAGATGGGTAGATTAATGGATAGATAGATGGATGGATGAAGATTAATGGATAGATGGATGGATAGATGGATGGATGGATGGTTCGATAGATGGGTAGATGAATGGATAGATAGATGGATGGATGAAGATTAATGGATAGATAGATGAATGGATAGATGAATGGATAGATAGATGGATGGATGAAGATTAATGGATAGATGGATAGATAGATGGATGAATGGATAGATGGATGAAGATGAATCGATAGATGGATAAATAGATGGATGGATGGATGGATAGATGGGTAGATGAATGGATAGATGAATGGATAGATAGATGGATATATAGATGGATGGATGAAGATTAATGGATAGATGGATAGATAGATGGATGGATGGATAAATGAATAAATGGATGGATGGATGGATGGATGAATGGATAGATGGATGGATGGATAGATGAATGGATGGATGGATAAATGGATAAATAGATAGAAGTGATTATTTTAACCGTTTGCTAAGTATCTTTTCCTGAGATCATTCTTCAAGAACGTGTCCCAATAATGACTTTAATGTTTTAGTGACTCTGTTGCTAACAATATAATCGATCCTTGACTAGCCTAGTGTCAGTTTGATAAAGTCCTTTATCAGGCCGGATCCTCCCATCTTCAATGTGCTATTTGTGACACATTGTCCTATCAACCGTGTGCGACTGATAGCTGAGCTCTTTATGATCTGGCAGACTGAGGTATCACGTTTTTATCGCACGCGACAGATAAGTGACTTCTTCGGATCGTAAACCCTGTTTTGAGAAGATTTCCACTGGCGACAACGAAGGAGTCCATGGAGCGAACGACGTTTCAGGACCACGAGCAACGATGACCCTCGAGGTCCGAGTGACAGACGACGGTCGTCCTGGTCGGCTGCCATCGAATCCTCGTCGCAGGACTTCCTGCTTCTGCGACATAATAAACATGGCGTCTGCCAGGTTTATTTCAGAGTGGGGGGAGGAGTTACGATATTGTCAACAATAAAACAAGGTTTTAGATCACAGGTGTTAAACTGGTACAGAAAAAGGCCGAGACGGTTCAGGTTTTGGATCCAACCAGTCAAGGACATATAGTTGAACCAATCAGGCGTCTGAAGACGGTAATCAATTAATTGTCAGTCAGGTGTTGCTTGTTTAAGCCGACACCTGATTGGTTAACTCATGTGTGCTTGACTGGTTGGAACAAAAACCTATGCCATCCTGGCCCTTTTCTGGACCAGTTTGACACCCTTGTTTTAGGTCCATATTGTCACAAACAGTATTGAGCAGAACCCAAGTTTGAGTGAAAGTCTCAAGCAAGTGGTGAAACAAGAGAACAATTTAATTAAACAAAAACCAAAAACCTGATGAACCGTGGGGCTAGTTTAGGGGTCTGTCCTTGGATGGGCAGGTCCATAGTGGAGTACCAAACCTTCTGGCCTGGTGTGAATCTCGGACTAGGGATGATGAGGATCAGCTAGAGGACGGTTTCTCTCAGCATTCTGTTATAGAGCTGGTTTGACTCCAAACAACCTGAATGTGCTTCAAGTGTTGCTGCAGAGACGGAATCGCTGCTTCAGCCTCTTTGGACAGGAAACAGGGAGGTTGGTACTTTATCCAGTTGAGATTTTGGGACCAGGAGCCAGGGTGCTGAGCCGTTACACACCTCAGGGTAGTTTCCAGATCCTAGTTTTCCTGCTCAGTGAGACTCTAGGTAGTACCCAGAAGTGAGGCTGTTCGTAGCCCCCGGTGCTTTGCAGAAGGTACCCCAGAATAACAACACTGGGGGCCACTGTCCGACACAATGTCCAGAGGAATGCCATTCATACCTGGGAGCGAGCCGACTCGGGAACATAAAGGCGGTCACTGGGACTACAACCCTGGTCAGGGTGATCCTTCTGGGCCTCTTGGACAGTTCCTTCAATGGACCATGTAGCAGCTCTTAGCAAACAGCAGTCCTTAAGAATAGTGTCCTCGGTTTCTTCAGATCCTGGGGTTCATACTTCCTGGGAAGAGCATCTGGTTTAACATCACAGCTTCCGGGGCAATAGGAGTTAAAAAAGTTAAAACGCCCAAGGAATGAGGCCCATCGGACAAGAGTTCAAACGTTTAGCTGACCTGAGGTGGGTCAAGTTCTTGTGGTGTCTGTGAAGATGGCGTCAGACGTCCAGGGAAAAGGTCTCTAGGTTGAGGTAAAAATGTGCGAACCCATGGAACTGCTGTATTTGTTTGCTGTTTTCTGCCATTTAACCACAGCTTCAATCTTGACAGGGTCAGGTTTGAACCGTGACCGAGGATAAAACCCCCAAAACTCAACACTGTCTTTGTCAAACTCGCAACAGTCTCTGCAACATCAGATGAACGTGGTGTCTGTGTTCTTCAGGGACTCGTCAAGTCCTCAAGACATGAGGTTGTTAGTCGTCTCTGAGAACATCTTTGATAAGAGACTGAAAGACACAGCAGTGTTGGTGGAAAAGGCAGATTGTGAGGCCGAACGACATGACCAGGTACTCGAAGTGACCGAGTGCAGTAGGCAGTACTTAGATCAAGTTTGGAAAATAATTGTGGCTCGATTGAGTAAATGTTCTAAATCTTACATATCACACTTTTATTTATCTTCCTTTCATTTGAAGGATCCCCAAAACATGTTTGAAATAAAACAATTTAAAAATAGTGACCATAATCCCTGTGTAGCATGATGCCAGCGTGGCTAAGCGTTAGCACGCTACACTGAACTAGCACTGCGACCACGTAGCGTTGATTTTAATCTGTTTAAAACTGGATAAAAGACAAACTGACTTGAATCATAGATTCACTCACAGACCTTTATTGAGTTGAAGATTGATTTGAACTTTTCCCGAGTTATGTAGGACAGTATTGAAGTTGTAACCGAGTCGATACTAAGAGTCACGTGCGCTCGCATGCAAAGAATAGCTTCACTATCGTTATCACGACACACCAAACTTGCATAAACGTTATGAATTGGTGCTCACGGCGACTTTAGTGGTCGAAGCTGTGAAAGAACGAGCCGTAATAAAAATCTCTGCAAACATCGTAAACTCAAGGACTTTACGACGCTCAGGACGACTTCGGAGAAGATGAAGATCTTGTCGTCTCTTTATAGTGTTTGCAGACAAGATTGAATTAGTGGAAGTTATTGTGTTTACCGTGTCATGTGGGCGTTTATGTTGTGTGATTTGAAAAGTTTGTTTGGTTCTCATCAAAGTTGAACTAAAGTGTGTATGTGTGTGTGTGTTGTTGTGATGTGTGACTATTGTATCATCAATGTGTGTTGTTGTGATGTGTGACTATTGTATCATCAATGTGTGTGTGTTGTTGTGATGTGTGACTCTATTGTATCATCAGTGTGTTTGTATAGGTGTGATGTGTGACTCTATTGTATCATCAATGTGTGTGTCTTGTTGTGATGTGTGACTATTGTATCATCAATGTGTGTATGTGCGTGTGTGTTGTTGTGATGTGTGACTCTATTGTATCATCAATGTGTGTGTGTTGTTGTGATGTGTGACTATTGTATCATCAATGTGTGTATGTGCGTGCGTGTGTGTTGTTGTGATGTGTGACTCTATTGTATCATCAGTGTGTTTATGTTGTTGTGATGTGTGACTATTGTATCATCAATGTGTGTATGTGCGTGCGTGTGTGTTGTTGTGATGTGTGACTCTATTGTATCATCAGTGTGTTTGTATAGTTGTGATGTGTGACTCTATTGTATCATCAATGTGTGTATGTGCGTGTGTGTTGTTGTGATGTGTGACTCTATTGTATCATCAATGTGTGTATGTGCGTGTGTGTTGTTGTGATGTGTGACTCTATTGTATCATCAGTGTGTTTGTATAGTTGTGATGTGTGACTCTATTGTATCATCAGTGTGTGTGTGTTGTTGTGATGAGTGACTCTATTGTATCATCAGTGTGTGTGTGTTGTTGTGATGTGTGACTCTATTGTATCATCAGTGTGTGTGTGTTGTTGTGATGTGTGACTATATTGTATCATCAGTGTGTGTGTGTTGTTGTGATGCGTGACTCTATTGTATCATCAGTGTGTTTATGTTGTTGTGATGTGTGACTCTATTGTATCATCAGTGTGTGTGTGTTGTTGTGATGTGTGACTCTATTGTATCATCAGTGTGTGTGTGTTGTTGTGATGTGTGACTCTATTGTATCATCAGTGTGTTTATGTTGTTGTGATGTGTGACTCTATTGTATCATCAGTGTGTTTATGTTGTTGTGATGTGTGACTCTATTGTATCATCAGTGTGTGTGTGTTGTTGTGATCTGTGACTCTATTGTATCATCAGTGTGTTTATGTTGTTGTGATGTGTGACTCTATTGTATCGTCAGTGTGTTATGTTGTTGTGATGAGTGACTCTATTGTATCATCAGTGTGTGTATGTGTGTGTGTGTTGTTGTGATGTGTGACTCTATTGTATCATCAGTGTGTGTGTGTTGTTGTGATGTGTGACTCTATTGTATCATCAGTGTGTTTATGTTGTTGTGATGAGTGACTCTATTGTATCATCAGTGTGATGATACTCTTTTCATTAATATATTGACATTAGAAAATGATCTTAAGCTCCGCCCACTGAAAACACTTTGTTGTTCTGGAGATTAAATCTTGTTGACCATAACCACACCTACTCTGCTGTGATTGGTCAAGAATGGAGGTTTGTCACTGCGCGTCATCAATGGTCTCCGCCTCCAAGGTACTCATTCTATAAACAAAGAGTGTGATTACAGCTGGAGGAGGAGTGAAGCCATTATTACGTCATAATGGACTCTTGTAACCTCTCGTTCGCCCAGATTTCAGAGCAACTTTATAAAGTAATCAGTTGAACACATGGTCGTGATGAGAAGTTACTGCATCTTGAAGAACATTCACTACATGACACCAGAGTTGGAGTTTGACACCTGATCGTTAAATAAAAAAGATACTTTGATGTCATCAACTGGGATAAAGAATCGTAAAAACACTTTGAAGCTTCATGTTCTTGATCTGACAACCATGTACGTCGTTATCCTGATGATCTGAAATCAACAAGAACGTAACTCCGGAAATAAACCAGACGGAAAACTGTATTAGTCCATAGACTTGATGAAGGACCAACGTGCACGTCTGCAGTGTCCACAAATATGGATGGATGATGGATGGACAGACTGATGGATGGACGAATAGATGGATTTATTGGTGGATGGATGGATGGATGGATGGATGGATGGATGGATGAATGATGGATGGATGGATGGATGGATGGATGATGGATGGACAGACTGATTGATAGATGGATAGATGGATTTATTGGTGGATGGATGGATGGATGGATGGATGATGGATGGACAGACTGATTGATGGATGGATAGATGGATTTATTGGTGGATGGATGGATGGATGGATGGATGGATGGATGATGGATGGACGGATAGATGGATTTATTGGTGGATGGATGGATGGATGGATGGATGGATGGATGGATGGATGGATAGATGGATGGATGGATGATTGATGGACGGATAGATGGATTTATTGGTGGATGGATGGATGGATGGATGAATGATGGATGGATGGATGGATGATGGATGGACAGACTGATTGATGGATGGATAGATGGATTTATTGGTGGATGGATGGATGGATGGATGGATGGATGGATGGATGGATGGATGGATGGATGATGGATGATGGATGGATGGATGATGGATGGACAGACTGATTGATGGATGGATAGATGGATTTATTGGTGGATGGATGGATGGATGGATGGATGGATGGATGGATGAATGATGGATGGATGGATGGATGATGGATAGACAGACTGATTGATGGATAGATGGATTTATTGGTGGATGGATGGATGGATGGATGGATGGATGGATGGATGGATGGATGGATGGATGGATGGATGGATGATGGATGGACAGACTGATTGATGGATGGATAGATGGATTTATTGGTGGATGGATGGATGGATGGATGGATGGATGGATGGATGGATGGATGGATGGATGGATGGATGATGGATGGACGGATAGATGGATTTATTGGTGGATGGATGGATGGATGATTGATGGACGGATAGATGGATTTATTGGTGGATGGATGAATGATGGATGGATGGATGGATGATGGATGGACAGACTGATTGATGGATGGATAGATGGATTTATTGGTGGATGGATGGATGGATGGATGGATGGATGGATGGATGGATGGATGGATGGATGGATGGATGGATGGATGATGGATGGCTGGATGGATGATGGATGGACAGACTGATTGATGGATGGATAGATGGATTTATTGGTGGATGGATGGATGGATGGATGGATGGATGAATGATGGATGGATGGATGGATGATGGATGGACAGACTGATTGATGGATGGATGATGGATGGATGGATGGATGGATGGATGAATGAATGAATGAATGAATGAATGGATGATGGATGATGGATGGACAGACTGATTGATGGATGATAGATGGATTTATTGGTGGATGGATGGATGGATGGATGGATGATGGATGGACAGACTGATTGATGGATGGATAGATGGATTTATTGGTGGATGGATGGATGAATGATGGATGGACAGACTGATTGATGGATGGATGGATGGGCGGACGGATGGATGGATGGATAGAAGGATGGATGGATTTATTCGTGGATGGATGATGTATGGACAGACTGATGGATGAATGGATGGATGGATGGATGGATTTATTGGTTGATGTATGGATGGGTAGATAGATGATGGATGGATGGGTAGATAGGATGGATGTACAGAATGATGAATGGATGGGTAGATAGGATGGATGTACAGAATGATGGATGGATGGGTAGATAGGATGGATGTACAGAATGATGGATGGATGGGTAGATAGGATGGATGTACAGAATGATGGATGGATGGGTAGATAGGATGGATGTACAGACTGATGGATGGATGGATGAAGATAAAAAGATCAAGTCAGCAGTTTTCAATCAACCTTTGTATGTATTTGGACTAAAGGGAGGAAACTGGAGTACCTGTGAAAACCCAGAGAAGCACAAATTAACACGAGATCTCTCTTGACTTCACCTCCTTTTTGTGACCCTGGTCTGGAAAAGCGTTATACAAATAAAAATTACTTACTTACTTACTTACTCCTTCCTTGACTTCACCTCCTTCCTTGACTTCACCTCCTTCCTTGACTTCACCTCCTTCCTTGACTTCACCTCCTTCCTTGACTTCACCTTCTTCATTGACTTCACCTCCTTCCTTGACTTCACCTCCATCCTTGACTTCACCTCCTTCATTGACTTCACCTCCTTCCTTGACTTCACCTCCTTCATTGACTTCACCTCCTTCCTTGACTTCACCTCCTTCCTTGACTTCACCTCCTTCCTTGACTTCACCTCCTTCATTGACTTCATCTCCTTCCTTGACTTCACCTCCTTCATTGACTTCATCTCCTTCCTTGACTTCACCTCCTTCATTGACTTCACCTCCTTCCTTGACTTCACCTCCTTCCTTGACTTCACCTCCTTCCTTGACTTCACCTCCTTCATTGACTTCACCTCCTTCCTTGACTTCACCTCCTTCATTGACTTCACCTCCTTCCTTGACTTCACCTCCTTCCTTGACTTCAGCTCCTTCCTTGACTTCACCTCCTTCTTTGACTTCACCTCCTTCATTGACTTCACCTCCTTCCTTGACTTCACCTCCTTCATTGACTTCACCTCCTTCATTGACTTCACCGCCTTCATTGGCTTCACCTCCTTCGTTGACTTCACCTCCTTCTTTGACTTCACCTCCTTCCTTGACTTCACCTCCTTCCTTGACTTCACCTCCATCCTTGACTTCACCTCCTTCCTTGACTTCACCTCCTTCATTGACTTCACCTCCTTCCTTGACTTCACCTCCTTCTTTGACTTCACCTCCTTCCTTGACTTCACCTCCTTCCTTGACTTCACCTCCTTCATTGAATTCACCTCCTTCATTGACTTCACCTCCTTCCTTGACTTCACCTCCTTCCTCCACTTCACCTCCTTCCTCCACTTCACCTCCTTCCTCCACGACTTCTGCACACACTGAGATAACTTTTATGACTTTTGAACAAACCTTCATGTTGTTGCCGTGACTACCTTGTTGAAATATTGAATTTATTGATTCAAACATCGATATAGTTTTAATTATTAAATGATTGAATCTAATCATTAAAAAAACGATTAGATTGAAGTTACAAACGTTGACTGTGGTGACGACACGCTACACACTACACACGACACACTACACACCAGCAGACACTATTATCTACACACTGTGAACTCTGTGTCCCTCGACTATCAGGCGCTTATTAATCAAGACACACAAACACTAGTGACACCAACAACCGGGTCAAGCTTGTTATCGGGTCAGTGGAACAAACCAGAACCTTGAGCCACGACCTTGGATTAATAATCATGACTAATTTAGGAAGTTTACCAACTACACAACATTACACACACACACACACACAAAAACAGTTACACACATGTGCGTGAAATTACTAACTACACAACACAACATTACACACACACACAAAACAGTTACACACATGTGTGTGAAATTACAAACTACACAACATAACATTACACACACACACACACACACACACGAAAACAGTTACACACATGTGCGTGAAATTACTAACTACACAACATTACACACACACACACACACACACAAAACAGTTACACACATGTGTGTGAAATTACAAACTACACAACACAACATTACACACACACACACACGAAAACAGTTACACACATGTGCGTGAAATTACAAACTACACAACAGAACATTACACACACACATACACATGAAAGCAGTTACACACATGTGTGTGAAATTACAAACTAAACAACACAACATTACACACACACACATACACGTGAAAGCAGTTACACACATGTAACATAACAAACTAACATTTTATTCAATGACACCATTGAAATACAATTTTGATATTTATTTATAATTGATATTTTACTTCATTTTATATATATATATATATATATATATATATATATATATAATTAACTTCATTTTATTTTTTTGTACTTTTCACCGTTAAACACTTTTACAGATTATATTTGTTCAATAAAAACCCTAATTTTTCAATCAAATTAAAATCAATATTTCAAAATTGAAACAATATTCTAATAGTAAAAAACAGTGTTTTTATTGTGAGATACGGTGAGTGAGTGTGTGTGTGTGTGTGTGTGTGTGTGTGTGTGTGTGTGTGTGTGTGTGTGTGTGTGTGTGTGTGTGTGTGTGTGTGTGTGTGTACATGTGTGTCAGAATGTTCTGTCCTTGATTTCATTTCCTGTTTGTTTTTATTTATGGTTATTATTTTACGAGCACCGATCATTGATGCAACACATTATAAAAAAACATCATCCTGTTCTGACGCCAATCGACGACGTTTCCTTTCCCTGGTCGTGAGGCGATGGAGTCGAACCATCTCAGCCAGAGTGACCTTCACAATAAAAGCTTCTTTATCTTCATCTGCTTCAACATGGAGGTCTTGTTTGTGGACGAGCAGGAAAACATTCTTTCGTGTTTTCTGTTTGTTTTCTTGCTGATGAATCCTTTGAGTCAAAGGAGGTTTTAAACCCAGAACCAGGTCCTGGACTCGGGCCTCAGGCGACCGTTGGACCCTCAGCCGATAAACACCTGTGGAGTTTCACGGGTGTAAAAAAAAAAAAAAAAAAAAAAAAAAAAGTAGGAGGAGAGAAGTTGGACCTCGTATAAGTCTTTGCACACATGTGAGGATCTGCTCACAAAGACCTGGACGCCGTAAAGACCCGGACGCCCATCAAGACCCGGACGCCCGTCAAGACCCCAGACTGTGTAACGAGACCGTTAAGACCCCGGGAACCTCACAAAGACCCCAGACGGTGACTCGGACTCTGAAGGTCTTCTTCTCTTGGAGTGGGATTTTTTTTTTTTTTAAAACCAAGCATCCAAACGGGGACGAGGTCATGGATCCCATCGTGGAAGTGGTGGCCTTCGTGCTGGGCTTCCTGGGGTGGGTGATGGTGGGCGTCGCTCTGCCCAACCGCTACTGGAGGACCTCCACCGTGGACGGCAGCGTCATCACCACCTCCACCATCTACGAGAACCTGTGGATGTCGTGCGCCACCGACTCCACCGGCGTCCACAACTGCAGGGAGTTCCCGTCGCTGCTGGCCCTCAACGGTAGGTCGGACGGACCCCCCCCTCCAACCCTGGACCCGGGGTCTGTAGTTGAACTCCCTGTGTGTGTCGTCAAGGTTACATCCAGGCGTCGCGCGCCCTGATGATCGTAGCCATCGTGTGCGGGAGCTTCGGGCTCGTGACGGCCTTGGTCGGGATCCAGTGCTGCAAGGCCGGAGGGGACAACGTTGTGCTCAAGGGCCGACTGGCCGGCACTGCTGGAGTCTTCTTCCTGCTTCAAGGTCAACTAACATCTGCTCTACTATCTTATTATATATTATATTATATATATATATTATTATAACTGGCCGGCACTGCTGGAGTCTTCTTCCTGCTTCAAGGTCAACTAACATCTGCTCTACTATCTTATTATATATTATATTATATATATATATTATTATAACTGGCCGGCACTGCTGGAGTCTTCTTCCTGCTTCAAGGTCAACTAACATCTGCTCTACTATCTTATTATATATTATATTATATATATATTATTATAACTGGCCGGCACTGCTGGAGTCTTCTTCCTGCTTCAAGGTCAACTAACATCTGCTCTACTATCTTATTATATATTATATTATATATATATATTATTATAACTGGCCGGCACTGCTGGAGTCTTCTTCCTGCTTCAAGGTCAACTAACATCTGCTCTACTATCTTATTATATATTATATTATATATATATATTATTATAACTGGCCGGCACTGCTGGAGTCTTCTTCCTGCTTCAAGGTCAACTAACATCTGCTCTACTATCTTATTATATATTATATTATATATATATATTATTATAACTGGCCGGCACTGCTGGAGTCTTCTTCCTGCTTCAAGGTCAACTAACATCTGCTCTACTATCTTATTATATATTATATTATATATATATATTATTATAACTGGCCGGCACTGCTGGAGTCTTCTTCCTGCTTCAAGGTCAACCAACATCTGCTCTACTATCTTATTATATATTATATTATATATATATATTATTATAACTGGCCGGCACCGCTGGAGTCTTCTTCCTGCTTCAAGGTCAACCAACATCTGCTCTACTATCTTATTATATATTATATTATATATATATATTATTATAACTGGCCGGCACCGCTGGAGTCTTCTTCCTGCTTCAAGGTCAACCAACATCTGCTCTACTATCTTATTATATATTATATTATATATATATATTATTATAACTGGCCGGCACCGCTGGAGTCTTCTTCCTGCTTCAAGGTCAACTAACATCTGCTCTACTATCTTATTATATATTATATTATATATATATTATTATAACTGGCCGGCACCGCTGGAGTCTTCTTCCTGCTTCAAGGTCAACCAACATCTGCTCTACTATCTTATTATATATTATATTATATATATATATTATTATAACTGGCCGGCACTGCTGGAGTCTTCTTCCTGCTTCAAGGTCAACCAACATCTGCTCTACTATCTTATTATATATTATATTATATATATATATTATTATAACTGGCCGGCACCGCTGGAGTCTTCTTCCTGCTTCAAGGTCAACCAACATCTGCTCTACTATCTTATTATATATTATATTATATATATATATTATTATAACTGGCCGGCACCGCTGGAGTCTTCTTCCTGCTGCAAGGTCAACTAACATCTGCTCTACTATCTTATTATATATTATATTATATATATATTATTATAACTGGCCGGCACCGCTGGAGTCTTCTTCCTGCTTCAAGGTCAACCAACATCTGCTCTACTATCTTATTATATATTATATTATATATATATATTATTATAACTGGCCGGCACCGCTGGAGTCTTCTTCCTGCTTCAAGGTCAACTAACATCTGCTCTACTATCTTATTATATATTATATTATATATATATATTATTATAACTGGCCGGCACCGCTGGAGTCTTCTTCCTGCTTCAAGGTCAACCAACATCTGCTCTACTATCTTATTATATATTATATTATATATATATATTATTATAACTGGCCGGCACCGCTGGAGTCTTCTTCCTGCTTCAAGGTCAACCAACATCTGCTCTACTATCTTATTATATATTATATTATATATATATATTATTATAACTGGCCGGCACTGCTGGAGTCTTCTTCCTGCTTCAAGGTCAACTAACATCTGCTCTACTATCTTATTATATATTATATTATATATATATATTATTATAACTGGCCGGCACTGCTGGAGTCTTCTTCCTGCTTCAAGGTCAACCAACATCTGCTCTACTATCTTATTATATATTATATTATATATATATATTATTATAACTGGCTGGCACCGCTGGAGTCTTCTTCCTGCTTCAAGGTCAACCAACATCTGATCTACTATCTTATTATATATTATATTATATATATATTATTATAACTGGCCGGCACCGCTGGAGTCTTCTTCCTGCTTCAAGGTCAACCAACATCTGCTCTACTATCTTATTATATATTATATTATATATATATATTATTATAACTGGCTGGCACCGCTGGAGTCTTCTTCCTGCTTCAAGGTCAACCAACATCTGATCTACTATCTTATTATATATTATACATTATAATATATTATATATGTATATATTATTATAACTGGCCGGCACCGCTGGAGTCTTCTTCCTGCTGCAAGGTCAACCAACATCTATGAACCCGTTGATCCGATGTTACTTTTAGTGTTTTTTTAATCGTACGGTGGCTGAGGAGGGACACGATGAATGTGCTACAAATATTATGTATTTAACTCAGAAGTCATGAAGCGATTCTTACGAGTTCGGCTCCAGTTCCTGGAGAAAGTGTCGACTCGTCACAAATCTTATCTCCTGCAGACTCACATGACTTGAGTGTTTAATGGCTTTACTGCGGACGAAAACCTGCGAAATCTTTGACAAACTTCGTCGAAAACAGACGATGTTTTCTATCGGAAGAAACAACAGGAACCATGAATTATTGTTACAATGTTTTTTAATATAAATATACTTTAAATATTTCATTAAATACTTATAAAGTACACACAATTAGTTACACAAACATAAATAAGATGTTATAACTAAAACCAAAACTATTTCCCTGATTAATCGCAATTAATCACATGATTTCCCTGATTTAATCGCAATTAATAGTAAGTAAGTCATTTATATTTGTAGAGTGCTTTTCTAGACCAGGGTCACAAAGTGCTTAAACAATCAAAACAATATTCAATAAAATATATACTTTAAAAGATCAAGATAACACAGAGAACAACACTGATTAATCGCAATTAATCACATTATTTGATTATGATGCGCTTGAATACAATATAAGAGTCATTACAATACAAATAGAATAATGGGTATTAAAATGAAATGAAATTGAATATAAAATAAAATAAAAATAACGAGAATAAAATAAAAAGAATGCAATTATATATGAAATTCAATACTATTAAATATAAAAGAGAAGAAAAGAAAAGAAAAAAAGAATAAAAGAAAAGAAAAAGAATAAAATAAAATATTAAATTAAATGAAATTGAATATAAAATAAAATAAAAAACAATAATAAAATTGAATATATAATATAAATAATATAATTATATTTAAAATAAAAATAAAAACAATAACATTTAATTGAATTAAATTGAATATAAAATAAAAAGAATAAAATAAAAATATTAAATAAAATTAAATAATTAAATAATTAAAAGAAAAGAAAAATAATAAAACAATTAATAAAAATATTAAAATAAGAATATAATTAAATATTAAATAAAATAATTTTAAATATTAAATAAAAGAAAAAAATAAAAGAAAATATAAGACAACAAAAATGAAAATAATAAAATAAAAAGAATAAAAGAAAAGAAAAGAAAAATAATAAAATTAGATTAAACCAAATTAAAGACAAAAAGACTATGGTGTGGTTTGAAGATTGGGGTCAAGGGTCAGGGAGCCACACATGTTGAGGTTAAAAACGTTTAAAAACGTCATTATATTGTCGTTACAGTGTCGACTCGTGCACTTTAATTTAATCGCATCAATAAAAGGTGATAACGAGTCGAGAGCAGGAACGTGAAACTGATAATGACGTTGATTAATTATTAAAGAATTCTTCCTCCGAGACTTTGGACTCGAGACGCTCAAGGACTCTGTGCCTGCAGGTCTGTGCACCATGATCGCGGTCTCGTGGTACGCCTTCAACATCACGCAGGACTTCTTCAACCCGCTCTACGTGGGCACCAAGTAAGGAGGCGTGGCCTGTGGAGGAGGAAGAAGGTTCTGTGGTTCTGACCCGGTTTGTGTCTCAGGTACGAGATCGGTGAAGGTCTGTACATCGGCTGGTGCTCGTCCATCCTGGCCATCGCCGGAGGAGCCGTGCTCACCTGCTCCTGCAGGATGGCCTCGGAGGAAAAGTAGTGAGTGACCTTTACTAACCCTTGTGTCATCACAGGGTCAAAGTGACCCGAACGCCAGGAAGTAAATGTGTTTGTTGTATCACTTGTGTTATCTCTGAGTCGAGGTGACCCAAACGCCAGGAAGTAAATGTGTTTGTGGTATCCCTTGTGTTATCTCTGAGTCGAAGTGACCCAAACGCTAGAAAGTAAATGTGTTTGTGGTATCCCTTCTGTTAAATGTGAGTATAATTTTAAACTATTTAAATTACAATCTCAAAAAAATTAATTCACTTTGAATTATTTTAATTTTTTTAAACATTTAAAAAGAAAACTAAACCTTTGTATGTAATACAATACACTGGAAAACAAATGTGTTTGTGGTATCCCTTGTGTTGTCTCAGGGTCATTCGTCTTGACCCTGAGACAACACAAGGGATACCACAAACACAGGTGTTTTCCAGCCTTCAGGTTACCTTGACCCAGAGATAACACAAGGGATACAACAAAAACATTTACTTTCTGGCGTTTGGGTAACCTTGACCCTGTGATTACACAAGGGATAGCTCAAACACATTTACTATCTGGCGTTTGGCATTTTCATGTTAGTTTTGATGATGTCATATCAAGATCAACTTCTTTCTACTGGTTGTGCGAGAGAGTTCAGGATGATGTCGCCCCCTGCTGGGCTCTTAGGCTCATTAAAAATGGATAATAACAGTCACATTATTGGTGGAGATGAGCTGCTCGGGGGAGGTCTGCGCTTCCTGTTCAACTCCAGTTGTCAATAAAGTTGTCATGTTCCGCAGCCCGCTGCCGTACCAGAGCCGAGGGACGGCGTATTCTGGCCCGGCTCAGACCCGGAGTGTGGTGGCGAGTACGTACGGACGCAACGCGTACGTGTGACGGCGGACGAGGTTCTTGTGCAGTACTTTTACTGCGACGGTGATCTTCTGTAAATAACAAGATGTTTTGTATTTAACTATAATTGAGTTTGTATTTCATGAAGCACAAATGAAAAGAATGTTTTTGTATAGTTTTGAAAATGTTGCTTTTATACCTTTGCACACAAAAATACATTTTGTATATTGTTTGGTCAGTTATTGTGTTTTATATCATGAAACTATAACAAGAGGTCGCGACACGTGTGTTTTTTACACATTTGATTTAAATTTAAATCTACATTTAAATTTAAATGTTGCAGATCCAGAGGAAGTTTTTCTACTTAGTGATGAATTAAAAACATGTGTCAGAACTAATGGGCGAAAATAAAAATACTCACATTAATTCTGGTTAATGGCCTTATTTTTGGACAATAATACAATGACAAGAACAACTGAATTATCTCTAATTACAACGTGGATAAGTTTCAACCATGGATTGTTACAACCATGGCTTTGAAGCCACAAAGAGCTGAGCCAGAAGGAAACCATCTTCAAAGAGAACACTCTTATTTTACAGTTTCAATGACTGGCTTGTACTAGTATGACTGTATAGTTACACATTTACAAACGATCAAAACACATTTACAAACGATCAAAACATATTTACAAACGATCAAAACACATTTAGAAACAATCAAAACACATTTACAAATAATCCAAACACATTTACAAATAATCAAAACGCATTTACAAACAATCAAAACACATTTACAAATAATCCAAACACATTTACAAAGATCAAAACACATTTACAAACAATTGAAACACATTTACAAATAATCCAAACACATTTACAAACCATCAAAACACAATTACAAATAATCAACGCACATTTACAAATAATAAAACACATTTACAAATAATAATTAAAAAAATTACAAATAACACATTTACAAACACTCAAAATACATTTACAAACCATCAACACACATTTACAAATAATAAAAAAACATTTACAAACAATCCAAACACTTTTAAAAACAATTGAAACACATTTACAAACAATACAAAAACATTTACAAAAATCTAAATACATTTATAAAAAAACAAAAACAAATTTGCAAACAATATAAACACATTTACAAATATAAAACGCATTTAAAAACAAAACACATCTACAAACAATCAAAACACAAATGTAAACACTTCTTCAAAATGTAGAACAAATAAACAAAAGTCAATTTTACTACTGAAACAAATTTACAAACATATGTTAAATAACATTTACAAACCATTGAAACGTATTTAGGAAAGTTCAAACAAATTTTCAAAATATCGAACACATTTAAAAAATGAATGTATTATTATTGTTTATTTATTTTAAGGCAACTTTTTGGACGCACAACAGCAATTAAAAAGAATGCATAACGGAAAAAAAGCTGGAGAAATTGACATAATATGCAACAAACTAAAAAGCTATAACTTTATCGATCCGTGGATATAAATCTTGTTAAATACAATTAATGAAAAATACAGTCATTTAAACATAAACAGCGATCTTGTCTCTCACCATAAGCAGCCAAATGAACGAAGAAGATGTTGTCGATTAAACATTTATTTTTAAAGGCAGCTTCCGGTCTGGAGTGCGCGCAGCTTGACGCGCTGCCGCCATCAGACCATTCACGGCTGTGTGTGGAAATAGTTGCTCCAATCAGAGACGCCCACGTTCGTGCATCAACACGGAAGTTACACACACCAGTGTGTGACCTGGAGGAGGATCCTCTTCACTGACGGATCTGACAAAACCTGGTCTGACTCGTTTGTCATTTAATCTGCCATTAAGGATTAAAATCATTTAAACCGTTAGAGTTAGCAGGAGGGGTCGGAACCTTTCTCACCTGACCCCGGTTTCCACCCGGATGTACTCCCGGCACGGGACCGTAAATAGAGCAGCGTAGCTCAGCTGTCATGTCTGGTTGATGGAGAAAAAGACGGTTTTTTAAAGATAAAACGGTTTAGTTTGTTGCTGGAACTGATGCTGTAGTGCGAGTGAACACCGGAGCCCGTCACGGTATCTCGGTGTTTCCCCGGGGATGGAGTCGTGCCGGTTGACGGGGCTCAGCGGGCTCCTCTGGTCGGTGTCCCTGGTGTGTGTCCTGCTGGACCTGCAGCTGGACGGTAAGACCTGCAGGAGGATGTTATGATGTATGATATATATTATGATATTGTCTTATTAAAGTAGCTTCATTCTGAGAGTACGGCTGGAGCCAGAGCTGGTTCTCTCGTCTCAGGGACCACAATACAAACTGACAGTGTTACAAGGGACCGACGAGCCTAAAGGAAACAAGGGACACACGCTTTTAAAATGTATATATTTACAAATGACATTCTTAAATAAGATTTATTTGTATATCCTATATTACTACACTATCACAACACCAGAGTCAAGTACTGGACAATACTACACATATATACTTGTTACTACACTATCACAACACCAGAGTCAAGTACTGGACAATACTACACATATATACTTGTTACTACACTATCACAACACCAGAGTCAAGTACTGGACAATACTACACATATATACTTGTTACTACACTATCACAACACCAGAGTCAAGTACTGGACAATACTACACATATATACTTGTTACTACACTATCACAACACCAGAGTCAAGTACTGGACAATACTACACATATATACTTGGTACTACACTATCTCAACACCAGAGTCAAGTACTGGACAATACTACACATATATACTTGTTACTACACTATCACAACACCAGAGTCAAGTACTTGACAATACTACACATATATCCTTGCTACTACACTATCACAACACCAGAGTCAAGTACTAGACAATACTACACATATATACTTGTTACTACACTATCACAACACCAGAGTCAAGTACTGGACAATACTACACATATATACTTGTTACTACACTATCACAACACCAGAGTCAAATACTGGACAATACTACACATATATACTTGTTACTACACTATCACAACACCAGAGTCAAGTACTGGACAATACTACACATATATATTGTTACTACACTATCACAACACCAGAGTCAAGTACTGGACAATACTACACATATATACTTGTTACTACACTATCACAACACCAGAGTCAAGTACTAGACAATACTACACATATATACTTGTTACTACACTATCACAACACCAGAGTCAAGTACTGGACAATACTACACATATATACTTGTTACTACACTATCACAACACCAGAGTCAAATACTGGACAATACTACACATATATACTTGTTACTACACTATCACAACACCAGAGTCAAGTACTGGACAATACTACACATATATATTGTTACTACACTATCACAACACCAGAGTCAAGTACTGGACAATACTACACATATATACTTGTTACTACACTACCACAACACCAGAGTCAAGTACTTGACAATACTACACATATATCCTTGCTACTACACTATCACAACACCAGAGTCAAGTACTGGACAATACTACACATATATCCTTGCTACTACACTATCACAACACCAGAGTCAAGTACTGGACAATACTACACATATATACTTGTTACTACACTATCACAACACCAGAGTCAAGTACTTGACAATACTACACATATATCCTTGCTACTACACTATCACAACACCAGAGTCAAGTACTGGACAATACTACACATATATACTTGTTACTGCACTATCACAACACCAGAGTCAATTACTCGACAATACTACACATATATACTTGTTACTACACTATCACAACACCAGAGTCAAGTACTGGACAATACTACACATATATACTTGTTACTACACTATCACAACACCAGAGTCAAATACTGGACAATACTACACATATATACTTGTTACTACACTATCACAACACCAGAAGTGCGAAAAATAGAATAATATGTAAAACACAATAATAACTATAATATCGTAACATAATACAAATAATAATTAGAACAATAATTAAAAACATAAAAAAATACACTATAGAAATGTACAATTAAGTACAGATTTCTTCTCCAAACGTTACGAGTCAGTTGTTGTTCAGGTGTGTTGGGAGCGACACAGGCTGAGATCGAGCAGCACTTGGAAATGGGACGTAAACTACTGGCGGCGGGTCAGCTGGCCGAGGCTCTGTCGCACTACCACTCTGCTGTGGGTACGTTTGCACACAAACACACACGCACACGCACACACCCACGCACACACCCACACACACACCCACACACACCCCCACAAACACACACACGCACACACCCACACACACCCCCACAAACACACACATGCACACAAACACAGAGCAATATCTGGTCCAACGACCCACATCTGAGTCTGATCCTCGTGTGTCCAGAGGGAGACTCTAAGAACTATCTGACCTACTACAAGCGTGCCGCAGTGTTCCTGGCCATGGGAAAGTCCAAATCAGCTCTTCCCGACCTCAGCAGAGCCATCCAGCTCAAGCCCGACTTCCTGGCCGTGAGTTCATCAGCAGCGAATGAAAAGTTTATAAACATTTTCTCTCTTTATATGAAAAAAATCAGCTTCAAAAATCATCAGAATATTCAATGAATTTAACTTTTCGTTTCTTTAAGGAAATGTTGTTTTTTAAGCAATTCATTATCTTTTAATCATTTAATTTAAAGGTTATTCAATTTAATTTAATTCAAAGGTTTAAACATATTTATTTTTAAAATTCAATTAGCAAATTGAACATTTTTTAAAATTAATACATCTGTTTTGATTAATTTAATATTTTTAAATGTCTTTTAAATTAAAAATACAAATGTTGATGTTTATATTTAATTTAAAATATTGAGTATATATTTCAGAACGGTTTAAATTATTGATTCAATGATTTGTTTTTAAACAACAAAGTTATTTAAAACACTGACAATAATAATAATAAATAATCTGACGCAGTTTTCTTGTTCTGTACTTTAAATCTCTCGTATCAAAGAACTTGAATAGTTTACTGATAATATTCTGAGAAAGAATTGTCGTGTAGAAGTTCAATCTCCACAATTTCACAATAAAGAAAATGTATTTTTGAATGTGTGTCAGAAAATCAAACTATGTGTGACAAAAATGCAAATCATTCATTTATAAAATGTATTAAAAAGCACATTTTTTCATTTTATTGAAAAAATGTTTTTGAAAAGAAACCAAATATTCAGTTGTTCAATATAGTAGTTTATTTATCAAAGTATTAAAATATCAATAATTTAATTAAAGCAGCAGTATTTAAGAAAGTTTCAACATTTGAAAATATTCAATCATCAATATTTTGATGACTTTGATTTACTTCCATTTGTTTTGTCTTTTGTTTGCGTTCTGATCGAACGCTTGTTTCCAGGCGCGGCTGCAGCGAGGGAACATCCTGCTGAAACAAGGCGTCGCTCAGGAGGCGCGCGAGGACTTCGAGGCCGTGGTGCGTTCACTGACATCAGGGCTGCACCATATTGGAAATTAGTGCGATATAAGTGTCTTGAATCGCGATATCGAATTCAATTCATTTTTTTCTTTCAACTAAAAATGTAGCCGCGTGCACGAGCTAGTACTGTAGTGCAGATTTGAGAAGGAAAACAATGTGATTTTTTTTCCCCTTTCGTTTATTTCTGTGTCGACATGATCGTAGAAAAATATCACTTATAAAGCTCAGTCTCGCGGGACTTGCATCTGTTTCCCGCCAAACTGAGCAACATCAGAGAGGAGCCGCCGGCGCATCGTGATATCACTAAATTAATTATAAATCCACCTCCTTGCACACGCACACATAAGACTTTATAAATGATGCTAACAACTTAGCTCGTTAGCATATGGTGAAGACGGACACATAACACTTTATAAATGACGCTAACAACTTAGCTTGTTAGCATACGGTGAAGACGGACACATAACACTTTATAAATGACGCTAACAACTTAGCTCGTTAGCATACGGTGAAGACGGACACATAACTCTTTATAAATGATGCTAAAAACTTAGCTCTTTAGCATACGGTGAAGACGGACATGTTTACACTTGTTTGGAAGTTCACGATCCTATAAGAAAACAACTGAGACGAGATGAAAAGACGTAAACGACAACGAGACATAGAAGTACAAATTGACAACTTTACAGAACGCGACACTGATTGGTCGAAGTGCACATTTAAGAAATGCTTGATTTTTTTTTTTTTTCAATAAAAGATTATCGCACGTGCCAAAATCGCGTTATCGATATTTTTCCGATATATCGTGCATCGACATCCTGTCGTCTCGTGCTGACGTTGAAGCTGATCCGTCTCCGTCCTCAGCTCCAGAGATCTCACGACCACATGGACGCCCGGGAGCAGCTGATGAGAACCAACGAGCTGGAGGAGATGCAGGAAGAAGCTCACCTGCTCTACCACCAGGGGGAGTACGGCGCCACCGTCAGCGTGCTGGAGCGAGTCATCGAGGTCTGGCTTCTTCATGTCACTGTGATGATCAGCGAGATGATTCTTTAAAACACGTCTTCATCAGATCTCTCCCTGGGACCCGGAGGCCCGTGAGCTCCGAGCCGAGTGCTTCATCCGGATGGGAGATCCTCAGAAGGCCATCCAGGACCTGACGCCGACCACACGGCTGCGCAACGACAACCGCGCTGCTTTCCTGAAGCTCAGCCTGCTGCACTACAGCCTGGGAGGTCACCATGAGTCATTAAAGTACGCCGGACTCTCGCTCCGGGTTTTACCACAAACCAATAGTTTCATATCAGTCGACGGATAATTGAAAAACTTTAACTTTTCAAAAACTTAATGAAGCTTTGCTTCTTTTTCCACATTTTAGTTTTATTGAAAGTACTATTTGTTTTTATTAAAGGCAAATACTTTGTGTATTAAAATGAAGAATTTGATTTCGAAAATCTTGTATTTGAAATTTAATTATTTTTATTTTACAAATAGAGTTTGACATTTTTAATTCCAATAAATATAAAATAACATTTCTTAAAATTTCTTGCATTTCTCTTTTATTTGTAGCATTTTTATATTCAATATAAAAGTGTTGGTATTAAAGTGTTTTGATTTTCTAATTTACCTTATTTTGAAATTCAATATTTTTCTTACTCTTTAAATGTGATATAAATGGGTGTAAAAATAGTTTTTACATTGAATTAAAACTACTTTTTAATAAATTATAGTTTTTGTCAAACAATAATTATTGTGACGAGAAAATCATTTGTTTTGAAAATTGTATTCAATGTTTTTTCTGAACTAAAATGTAACCTTTGAATATAAAAAACTATTTAATTGAAGAACTAGTCAAAAATAATGACATAAAAGTGACTTTTAACACCAAAGTGACATTTCATCACAAATCCTTGTTGTGTGTTTTGTGTGTTTTGTGTGTTTTGTGTGTAGTCTCATCCGAGAGTGTCTGAAGTTGGACCAGGACGACAAAGAATGTTTCAGTCACTACAAGCAGGTGAAGAAACTCGGCAAACAACTGGACTCTGCAGAAGATCTGATCCAGGAGGACCGGTGAGAGCACTATCACACACACACACACACACACACACACAAACATGCGCACACACACACACGCTTGCTAACTTAAACTTAAACTAAATACAATTTCAGCCAAAAGTCTGGAATGTTGAAATAAATCTGCTTATCTTACTCCCAGACATGTGTGCATCAGAACAAGCAGCAGTGCAGAGATGTTCTTCCAGTGAAAGCTCTCTCTTGCAGGCACCAGGAAGCCATGGACAAGTACGAGTCGGTGATGAAGACGGAGCCCAGAGTGAACTTCTACACCAGCCTGGCCAAAGAGAGGATCTGCCACTGTCTGCTGAAGGTGAGTCGATGTGTGATGTTGACGAGGTGTCAGGACACAGTGGCATCATTGCTGGAGCTCAGTAGGTGGCGCTCTTGGTTAGTATTTGTTGTGTTTGTGTCA
>NC_141821.1:7166451-7261451 GCF_982586985.1 Callionymus lyra
GATCTGGACTCGAGATCTTGACTTGAGATCTGGACTCGAGATCTGGACTTGAGATCTGGACTCGAGATCTGGACTCGAGATCTGGACTGGAGATCTGGACTGGAGATCTGGACTCGAGATCTTGACTTGAGATCTGGACTTGAGATCTGGACTCGAGATCTGGACTCAAGATCTGGACTCGAGATCTGGACTCGAGACTCAAGAATCATTGGAAAGCCATGCATTGGGAGACATCCGGAGACCGGGACTTGGATCGACTCATTTCCAGCAATGGGAAAAAGGCAGACCCGAGGCAGAAGAGGGACATGATCCAAACTGAGGTCCAGCACCTGGAGGAGGAAGGGAGAAGGTCTAGGGTTGTTGAGCTTGGAGTGCAAGGAGTCTGGACAAAAGTGTGACTTGCCAAAGCAAAGATAACCTGAGATCTGGAGACTCTGGCATCGCTCTGTCTGTGACACACGACCATCTCCAGCAGACCTGCACAGGTGGGTTTGAAAAGGTCCACTGTGTAGTGTGGAGAGAGAGGAACACTGGATCACAGGACAGCTCTGAACCAGGGGAGGTATCGTTGGTGCCACCACAATGTTCTCACAGCACTGGTGGACATCTTGGAGCAGGGTCAAGCATGTCTGGGACCAAGACCATCTCTACAGTTGATCAGGGGAGAGACCACCAGCACCCAAGAACACCAAGCAGTGCCTCCTGCAGACCAACACGGGAGATGAGGGAGGACTTGAGGAGGAAGCTGCAGTTTCCACAAGTCGACCAAACCTCAGAGAGAGAGACTCTTGTTGGCTCTGGAGCAGGAGGGAGGAGTTCTGGCCCTTTTAACAAGGGACTGAGAACTACTATTTTTAACTATAACCAAACAATTTTAAACCATAATCAAACAATTTTAACTATTATCAAACAATTTTAACTATAATCAAACAATTTCAACTATAATCAAAGAATTTTCAACTATAATCAAACAATTTTCAACTATAATCAATCAATTTTCAACTTTTCAATCAATTTTCAACTTTTCAAACAATTTTCAACTATAATCAATCAATTTTCAACTTTTCAAACAATTTTCAACTATAATCAAACAATTTTCAACTATTAAAAGAATTTTCAACTATAATCAAACAATTTTCAACTATAAATATATATTTTTAAATTATAATCAAACAATCATGTGATCAATATATTTCTAATATCATGTTTTCTTCCCTAAAATAGTGTCAAACACATGATGTTTAAAGTGTTTTTATTTAATGAAAAATCAAGTTTGATTTGATTAAATTTGAAGAAACACTTGAATGAAGGTCAAACTAGTCTGAACTCGTCCCTGTCAGTCACCGTTGATTGAGTGATCTATTGTGACGTCATCAACGAGGAGTACCCCGAGAAGAACTACAATCCTTTCTCACTTACAATAGCAATCATGCGTTTGTTCCAGAGGAGGAACAAAGGATGAAGTGAACTTAAAAAAAAGAACATGTTGAAATGTGGGAAAGTCACTCAAATAAAAAGTACGGTGGCCGAGAAGATATTCTACATTTTGCTCTTTTTTTAATGTAAATTTGCATTTACGAAGGTTGATTTATTTATATATAAAATTCTGATTTAATGACTTGATCCTCTAGAAACCTTCAGCCACAGACTCGATACTTACCTGGATCCACGTCTCAGCAGGTGAGCCGTCGAGGCTCCTCCCACTCTCCAGCCTTGACGTGCCCACGCCGGTGTGACGTCACCGCCCGACGAGGACGCGCCCCCGCTGTTTTAAAAAACGCTCCTGAAGCTCCACGAGTCGCCACAGAACCAGAGAACAAGGAGAACCAGGAGGCAGGTCCCGGACTCCACTGATGTGGGAGCGAGAAGGTTTCACGGAACAGCGACAGCCTGGACACACGAGAGATTCCCGCGGTTAGATTGTGGACCTGCGAGTCCTGCGGTTTCTTCGAAGAGATTCTCAGGACATCGTTTGCATGAAACTGTGGCCAGGTAAGACCCGAACCCTGGACCTGTACGACTGAGGTGCGATGCTTGGATGTGGTAGAATGAGTTTTTGCGAATTTAAAAAGAAAATAAAGTCTTAAAGTGTTTAAATGTTTGAACAGTTTCTCCTTGAGTTTATGAAAGTTCCTCAGCTCGTCTGTCAACGCGGGTCAGTCTGGGACCCGGTTCTGAACCATTGTTTGGTCTTGAGAAATGTTTGTCTGCAAGAATGTGAAGCTGCTTCCTGCGGCAACAATGGTGGGCTTCTGTAGAACGGACCCACTTGTGAGGGGGGCTCTTGAAAGAATGTTGGAGAAACCGGGGAAAAAATAGAAGTTCCAGCACAATGAACCGGTGGCTTCTCTACTGGGTCTCGGATGGGAGACAATGGAGGGGTGGTGGTGGTGGTGGGGGGACCAGGAGACTTGGTTGCATAACAAGGTCACAGAAGTCCTCCTGTACCTCCTGTGTGTTGTGGATCTTAAAAGGGTCCAGGTCTCCGGGACAAAGCTCACACACTGTAAATATTTAATGGTTGACGTCTGTTGGTCAATGAGTTTCTCACGGCGTCACTAGTAACTCATCATCTTTCCAACGCTTCAAGTCACGGTGACTAAAGGTTTTCGTTGTGTTCTCAGACCAGAGCAGTGGATGCAGCTCGGCTCCGTCCGTCCAGGAAGGGTGGATGAGCGCCACCGTCCGTGAGGAGTCCAGGTGCACCCCGGAGAAAGTGTCGCCCAAGTCCCGGCTGAAGCGCAACATGTCCCTCAGCACCCTGCACCTCATGCAGACCCTGAAGAACTCGCCCGCCGCCCTGCGCCGTCGCTTCCAGCGCGACCGCACCGAGTCCCTCTCGCACGGCGACCCGCTGTTCAAGGTCCACTACCTGGGCACGGAGAAGATCTTCTCTCTGGACCGGGAGCAGGCGCAGGACGCCATCAGCCACCTGCTGGAGGGCGTGGCCGACGGGAAGAAGCCCGGCAAAGACCACGCCCTGGTGGTGCGACCCCGCTACGTGGAGGTGAAGGAGCTGAGCACGGGGCGGCAGCTCACCAAGACCTACCTGCAGGACATCGCCTACTGCGCCGCCGACGCCACCCGCCCCAACGTCTTCCTGTACATCTGCAAGCACCAGGGCCAGCAGCTGCAGTGCCGGGTGTTCTGGTGCAGCCGGGCCGAGCGGGCCAAGGACATGACCGCCTGCCTGGCGCACTCCTTCCAGCGGGCGCTGAGCGACTGGCAGCAGGACGGTCCGGCCACCCTGCCCGGGGACATCAAGACCAAAGCGTTCGAGGAGTCTTTCAACTCCCCGGTGCGCGCCAAGAGCTCCACGCTTCCCGCGAGTCTGGGAAAAGGTGAGGAACTGAACATCCGTTAAGCTGCCTCGTGTCTGCCCAAGATTCTCATCTCCACCTCTTTTTGGGGGCGTTTTTAGTTCGATGGAAGAAACGAGGATCCGTGTCTCACAGTCCCATCAAGGTCAGGAGAGGGTCGACCTCGGATAGCTGGAACTGAGCTGCTGCCTCCTCGACTGACAACGACCTCATCGGCACCAGGGACGACTGGGGCGGGACCACGAGCTGAAGCCGACAAGAGGTGGACTCCTGACTGTCACCTTTTGAACTCTTGACCGGGCGACTGACGGTATTTTTGGGACGACTTTCCGACATCCAAACTGGAAAATGGAGGATTTTTCCTTTACACGTGGCGGGCGGCGGCGCTCGGCTACGGCGGCGGGTTCAGGATCAGGATCTCATTAGGGAGTTTATAGAGAAGCCACACACTTTGTTTTGCTCAAACACTTTATTGGACGTCGCTGACGCTCGTGTGGGAGACGACTCTGAAGTCGTAGCTCATCAAAGAAACCTTTCGTCTGTGATCGAAGCGCCTGTTGCTGATGAATCATTTCATGACTTTGCGTTTTTGCGAACGCCGCGTTCCCGGGTCGTGGAATGTTTGGCCGCGCACCTGCATTCCAACCTGGGGTACAGTCGGGGCTCAAGACTCCTGGGAAGGCGCTAGGATTCCTGCTGCATCATGAGCGGCTGGTCCGTGACATCACTTCCTGTTCCTCGTTCCCGCCGCGTGAAGCTAGAAAACGTGCCGCGAACGCTTAAAACCCGACGGGACGAGCTAGTGTTGCGTAACTGACCCTCATCAGAGACTTGTTTACATGCCGGTCGTGATCCGCCTCCAGACTTTTTTTTAAGAGACTCAAAGGAATCTTTTGTGTTTTGAGTCTTTCGACTGCGGCGCCACCACTTTTTGACTCAAATTTATACTTATTTATGATGTACAAGAGCACAGTTCAAGTGCCCGCTTCGTTTGACCCTCGTCGTGATTTTAATGTGTACATATTTATGTATTTTATGAAGTATTAAAGCTTTTTATACAAGATGTTTTTAAGGCGTCTGGGCTTCTTCTCCTCGCACACACCAACACTTGTTTTTAGATGCCAAGGGAGGAAGTGTTTACGTTTCTAATCTGGATCATGTGACTCGTTTCTCAGGGAAACTTCTAGAACCTACTGAAGCACAAACGTGAATTAAGCGTTTTGAGTTTTCTTGGGTGCAAAAGGATCATCTTGAGCTCGGTCTTGTCTCCTCAGAAGAGACTGTTGTTCGACCTCCAGCAGCGACCGGACGTGAAGCCTCCGCAGCGGCTTCACTTCCTCCGACACTGAAAACAAAACAAAATCACGTGTTTTTCGATGATCCATTAGTAACAAACTTACTTTGTTTTTCCAGACGATAAATGACAATTAAATATTAAACTCATTGCAAAATAAAATCATCTTTCATTGATTCAACAATTCTGATAACGAAACGTGCTAACATGCTAAGCTAGCTTCCTCATGCAGTTTTTCTTTATTACTTTTCTACTAATTAAATTTGATTAAAAAAAAAAAAAAGCTGCCTTGAAGCAATGGCGCCATCTGCATGTAGAAGCTGAAACGGCGCATTTGTTTAATCAAATTTACGAGACTGTTAATGTAAATAAAAAGTTAAATAAAACAGAATAAAATGTTTTTTTTGTTAGTTTTTTTTCTCCATTTTGGTATCGATAATTACGTGCTAACATGCTAGGCTAGCTTGCGCATAGCACACAATGGGGCACATGAAAAAAAAATCTTTCAATTAAAAAAATAAAATAAAATGGACAAACATTAACATCCACATCATTAACAAACATTAATTCTATTAATGTTTTCTGCATTAAAGTGATGACGTTTTAAAAAAGATGCTTTGAGACAATGGCGCCACCTGTCGGAACAAACCTTAAACAGTACTATTTGTTTTCCCCAAATGTGCTGGTAATGCAAATGAAATAAAAAAGATTATTAATGTTTTTTTCTCAAGTTGTTTTCTCAAAGTAGTATTCCTTAATTCTCTATCTTCTTTATAAAAGAAACGGGGTTTTCTTCTCTTTTCATTTTTCTACTTTAACTTGACGTTTAAAGGACCTGATTTGGGACAATGGCGCCACCTGCCGGAAGAATGTAATGACGTTTGTTTCCTCAAAGATGTGACTGATTTATTTATTTATATATATATATATATATATATATATATATATATATATATAATATTTGGAAAAACCTTAATAATTGCTTTAATAAATACTAACAAGTAGAAAGAATGAAAAGAAGGATAAAAAGACTAAAACAAACATGATGTTTATGTTGAAATAAATAACAATAAGAAAATACTTTAAGGTAAGGTAAGGTAAAACTTTATTGATTTGAACTTTTTTTTTCTTCTAATAGCCACAGAAAATACAGCAATTAAATTGGTATAATATAAATTTACCACAAGATTATAGTGGTAAAAAATACTTAATTATGAGATTAAAATTGTACAAAAACAATTTATCATGATGTTTACATTTTACATTAAAATAATAAATTACGAGAGGTTAGAGTTTACAAAAGGAAATCTGGAGAAAAAAATATGTCGATTACCTGTGCATTTAGTACAGTAATAATAATATATAAAATTAATTAATTAAAACTCTAATCTCATAATAAATGTATTTTATTCAACTTTAATCTTGTAATAAAGTATTTTATTCAACATTAATGTTATAATAAAGTATTTTATTCAACTTTAATCTCATAATAAATGTATTTTATTCAACTCTAATCTTGTAATAAAGTATTTTATTCAACTTTAATCTTGAAATTAAGTATTTTATTCAACTTTAATCTTGTAATAAAGTATTTTATTCAACATTAATCTTGTAATTAATGTATTTTATTCGACTTTAGTCTTCTAATAAAGTATTTTTTACAACCTTAATCTTCTAATAAAGCATTTTATATAACTTTAATCTTGTAATAAATCATTTTATTCAACTTTAGTCTTCTAATAAAGCATTTTATTCAACTTTAATCTTCTAATAAAGCATTTTATTCAACTTTAATCTTCTAATAAAGCATTTTATTCAACTTTAATCTTCTAATAAAACATTTTATTCAACTTTAATCTTCTAATTAGACTTAGATTGTGTCATCTTGTTCTTTCTCTTTATGTTCTTGTTCTTGTTTTATTTTGATTTATTTTTTATTGTTTATGAAAAATTGCTGGCTATTGGAAAAAAACAATTTCAATCAATAAAGTTTTACCTTACCTTACCTTACCTTAATAAAGTATTTTATTCAACTTTAATCTGATTCTGATTCTGATTTTATTCAAGTTTAATCTCGTAATAAAAATAAATTGAATAGATAATCGGAGCGGCCAGTAAAGGTCATAGTTCACATTGGCTCCACACCTCTGTCGTAGTGCAGCTGGTCCCGGTCTCCGTACACCAGGTACATCTCCAGGAAGTTGAGCAAGGCTCCGCTCACCAGGAAGCGCTCGGTCACGGGCAGACCTTGGATGTAGCGCAGGTCCAGGGCGAAGGGGTTGGATGGCGCCGGGACGGTGCAGAGGCTCACCAGCTCGTGGACCACGTCCCACACACGAACACCTCCACAACAGAAAGACCTTCACAGAACTGGGCACATCGAGGGTCTGTCTCCGTACCTCGGCTCTGCCAGTCCGAGATGGACCTGAGCTTCATGGGCGTGTCCTTGACCAGGGAGTCGGTGCCGCCGATGTTGACCAGGCGCTCGTGGTTGGAGCGGATCCAGGCGTACGGACGGCCGTACTTGACGTAGCCGGCCAGCAGGAAGAGGGTGCAGTTGACTTCCTGCGGGGGCGGAGACCACGTCATGGACCCGTTGACGAGCTCAGAACTGTTCACTTACTGGCACCGCCATCTCGCCCTCGCTGGGGGAGGCCGGCAGAAGATGCTCCTCACGGCTGGGCTTCCTGAGGGAGAACAAATGTATCATCCCGGACACATCAAAGACAAGTTTTTGTCTCTTGAAAAACCTTCATTTGATGGTTAGCAGCCAAAAACATTAGTATTTAATCAAAGTATCTTCTATTTATTACTACTGTCTGAAAGGTGTTTTATTTTGAAAAGAAGATTTTCTCAAAAGTAACGTTAACATGTGATTTTCAACATGTTAACGTTACTCAAGTATTCGACAGTACTACACATATATACTTGTTACTACACTATCACTACACCAGAGTGAAGTATTCGACAATACTACATATATATACTTGTTACTACACTATCACAACAAAAGAGTCAAGTACTGGACAATACTACACATATATACTTGTTACTACACTATCACAACACCAGAGTCAAGTACTCGACAATACTACACATATATACTTGTTACTACACTATCACAACACCAGAGTCAAGTACTCGACAATACTACACATAAATACTTGTTACTACACTATCACAACACCAGAGTCAAGTACTGGACAATACTACACATATATACTTGTTACTACACTATCACAACACCAGAGTCAAGTACTCGACAATACTACACATAAATACTTGTTACTACACTATCACAACACCAGAGTCAAGTACTGGACAATACTACACATATATACTTGTTACTACACTATCACAACACCAGAGTCAAGTACTGGACAATACTACACATATATCCTTGTTACTACACTATCACAACACCAGAGTGAAGTACTCGACAATACTACACATATATACTTGTTACTACACTATCACTACACCAGAGTGAAGTATTCGACAATACTACACATATATACTTGTTACTACACTATCACTACACCAGAGTGAAGTATTCGACAATACTACACATATATACTTGTTACTACACTATCACTACACCAGAGTGAAGTATTCGACAATACTACACATATATACTTGTTACTACACTATCACAACACCAGAGTCAAGTACTGGACAATACTACACATATATACTTGTTACTACACTATCACAACACCAGAGTCAAGTACTAGACTATACTACACATACATACTTGTTACTACACTATCACAACACCAGAGTCAAGTACTCGACTATACTACACATACATACTTGTTACTACACTATCACAACACCAGAGTCAAGTACTCGACTATACTACACATATATTCTTGTTACTACACTATCACTATATATCATATTGTTTGATTACATGTATGGATTCAGCCAATATTTACTCTAATAAACCATATATTTCATAAAACATAAGAAAAGTTTGTTCAATGTCAGTGAACTTTAAACCTTATTTAATACATATTATGTATTACACCGTATTAACAAATATTTGATCTTGTTGTGTTACATGTACATCAGCTGTTGTCACATGATCAACCTCTTTAGAAGTGTTTGATCTACTCTAGTGTAGTTGTGTTGTTGTTTTACAAGTGTGTACTTCATGTGTACTTCATGTGTACTTCATGTGTACTTCATGTGGAGCTTCTGAACTCTTGGGACCAAGACTCTGAATCTCAATGGAATCATTCCCGCTTAAATCAAGGTCAATAAACGCTTCATTTTTCTTCTCAAAAGGTCAAACCTCGGGGTCCTGCTGTGACCTCCAGACCCCGTAGGCTCCGAGGGTTCCCCAGGCAGAGGGGAGCTGCCGCGGCTGCACAGCTCAGGCGAGCTGCTGCTGGAGGAGCCGCCGCTGCTGCCGGACGTGTAGGACGAGGCTCTGGAGACCATGAACCCTGGCGAGCGCCGACCCTGCAGAGAACATCCTGGTGAGACATCAGGACGCAGAAGTGAAGGAAGATCTCACCAGATCCTGGTTCACCACCGTCAGCAGCAGCTCCTCCTTTCCTCGCAGCCACGGCTGGAAGTACTTGAAGCCCTGCAGGAGAAACACTGGTCTGTGAGTGTGTGTGAGTGTGAGTGAGTTTGTGTGAGTGTGTGTGAGTGTGTGTGAGTGTGTGTGAGTGTGTGTGAGTGTGTGTGAGTGTGTGTGAGTGTGTGTGAGTGTGTCACGAGTGTGTGGCGTGTGTGTGGCGAGTGTGTCGTGAGTGTGTCACGAGTGTGTGGCGAGTGTGTCACGAGTGTGTGGCGTGTGTGTGGCGAGTGTGTCGTGAGTGTGTCACGAGTGTGTCACGAGTGTGTCACAAGTATGTCACGAGTGTGTCGTGAGTGTGTGGCGAGTGTGTGACGAGAGTGTGACAAGTGTGTGATGAGTGTCGTGAGTGTGTGACGAGTGTGTGGCGAGTGTGTGACGAGTGTGTCGCGAGTGTGTGACAAGTGTGTGACGAGAGTGTGACAAGTGTGTAATGAGTGTGTCGTGAGTGTGTGACGAGTGTGTGGCGAGTGTGTCATGAGTGTGTGGCGAGTGTGTGGCGTGTGTGTCGTGAGTGTGTGGCATGTGTGTCGTGAGTGTGGCGTGAGTGTGTCGTGAGTGTGTCGTGAGTGTGTCGTGAGTGTGTGGCGAGTGTGTGACGAGTGTGTGGCGAGTGTGTCATGAGTGTGTGGCGAGTGTGTGGCGTGTGTGTCGTGAGTGTGTGGCATGTGTGTCGTGAGTGTGGCGTGAGTGTGTCGTGAGTGTGTCGTGAGTGTGTCGTGAGTGTGTGGCGAGTGTGTGACGAGTGTGTGACGAGTGTGTCGTGAGTGTGTCGTGAGTGTGTGGTGAGTGTGTCGTGAGTGTGTGGCGAGTGTGTGGCGTGTGTGTCGTGAGTGTGTCGTGACTGTGTCGTGAGTGTGTCAGTGTGTCGCTAGTGTGTCGTGAGTGTGTCGCGAGTGTGTGGCGAGTATGTTGCTAGTGTGTCACAAGTGTGTGGCGAGTGTGTCGTGAGTGTGTCGCGAGTGTGTGGGGAGTGTGTCGTGAGTGTGTCGCGAATGTGTGGTGAGTGTGTCGCTAGTGTGTCACGAGTGTGTGGCGAGTGTGTGGCGAGTGTGTTGCTAGTGTGTGACGAGTGTGTGGCGAGTGTGTCGCGAGTGTGTCACGAGTGTGTTGCTAGTGTGTGGCGAGTGTGTGGCGAGTGTGTGACGAGTGTGTCGTAAGTGTCGTGAGTGTGTCACGAGTGTGTGGCGAGTGTGTGACAAGTGTGTGGCGAGTGTGTGACGAGTGTGTGACGAGTGTGTCGCGAGTGTGTGACGAGTGTGTCGTGAGTGTGTGACGAGTGTGTCATGAGTGTGTCATGAGTGTGTCACGAGTGTGTCACGAGTGTATCACAAGTGTGTCACGAGTGTGTGGCGAGTGTGTGACGAGTGTGTGGCGAGTGTGTGACGAGTGTGTGACCAGTGTGTCGCGAGTGTGTGACGAGTGTTTGACGAGTGTGTCGTGAGTGTGTCACGAGTGTGTGGCGAGTGTGTGACGAGTGTGTGACGAGTGTGTCGTGAGTGTGTCGTGAGTGTGTCACGAGTGTGTGGCGAGTGTGTCGTGAGTGTGTGGCGAGTGTGTGGCGAGTGTGTCACGAGTGTGTCACAAGTGTGTCACGAGTGTGTCACGAGTGTGTCACGAGTGTGTGGCGAGTGTGTGACGAGTGTGTCGTGAGTGTGTGGCGAGTGTGTCATGAGTGTGTCATGAGTGTGTCACGAGTGTGTGGCGAGTGTGTGACAAGTGTGTGGCGAGTGTGTGACGAGTGTGTGATGAGTGTGTCGCGAGTGTGTGACGAGTGTGTGACGAGTGTGTCGCGAGTGTGTCGCGAGTGTGTCGCGAGTGTGTGACGAGTGTGTGACGAGTGTGTGACGAGTGTGTCGCGAGTGTGTGACGAGTGTGTCGCGAGTGTGTGACGAGTGTGTCGCGAGTGTGTCGTGAGTGTGTGATGAGTGTGTCGTGAGTGTGTGACGAGAGTGTGTCGCGAGTGTGTGACTAGTGTGTCGCGAGTGTGTCGCGAGTGTGTCGTGAGTGTGTCGCGAGTGTGTGACTAGTGTGTCGCGAGTGTGTCGCGAGTGTGTCGTGAGTGTGTCGCGAGTGTGTGACGAGTGTGTGACGAGTGTGTCGCGAGTGTGTGACGAGTGTGTCGCGAGTGTGTCGTGAGTGTGTGATGAGTGTGTCGTGAGTGTGTGATGAGTGTGTCGTGAGTGTGTGACAAGTGTGTCGTGAGTGTGTGACGACAGTGTGTCGTGAGTGTGTCGTGAGTGTGTGACAAGTGTGTGATGAGTGTGTCGTGAGTGTGTGACAAGTGTGTCGTGAGTGTGTGACGACAGTGTGTCGTGAGTGTGTCGTGAGTGTGTGACAAGTGTGTGACAAGTGTGTCGTGAGTGTGTGACAAGTGTGTCGTGAGTGTGTGACGACAGTGTGTCGCACCTGCAGAGAGCCCAGTAACGCCAGGTCGCTCAGAAAGTGCTGCAGCCTCTTCCTCTGATCACGCTCTCGCTTCTGCTCGGACACATGACACCTGTCACTCAACATATGACACCTGTCACTCAACATATGACACCTGTCACTCAACACATGATTGAAGTCATGTCATGGAAGTGTGAAGCACTTTCAAAGCAACATTTAACATTTAAAGGCTATGGATTATTATTATATAAATATTAAATCGATTTTTTTCCCCCATTATTTATATGTCATTCTTTATTTTACTTTACTGACAATAGAAGTTTTCTATTCTTTCTATTCTGATCCTAAAATATAAAACTCTATGAGTAAATAAAAACAATTAATTTTGAAAATGTTATATTAAAAATATATTATTAAATAAAACACTACTGATGAACATGGAGTTAAAAATAAATGAACTTCCTGAGATCCAGGTTCTCATTGACGTCAATTAACCACTAGGGGGCAGAACAAACCACTACATTCGAGGCACTTTTACGACTTTATAGAGATATATAGTTAAGACTCTCTCACCAGGAAGAAAACATACTCTAACTTATTATAATATGTCATGTAATATAGTACAATAGAATGTAATGTATATAATATAATACAAGATAATACATAATGTAGTAATAATAATAATAATAATGTGTGTGTTTCATTTCTTTACTTCTTTGTTTGTGAAATTCATCTGTTTTTTTTGTTAAAACAGATTAAATTTGATAAACATATAAAAGTGCAATTTAAAAAAAAAAATATATTTATTTAATGAAATGCTTTAAAGTTTATTGAAGGCTCTGGGGACGCAACACTTCACACCATCCCTCCATCCCTCCATCCATCCATCCATCCATCCCTCCATCCCTCTATCCATCCATCCATCCATCCATCCATCCATCCATCCATCCATCCATCATCCATCCATCCATCCATCCATCCATCCATCTATCCATCCATCCATCATCTTTCTATCTTTTTAACCCTTGCTTTGTCTCAGAATCAAGGGACAAAGGCCTGACAACAAATGTGTTTGTAGTATCCCTTGTGTCGTCTCTGGGTCAAGGTGAACGACCTCCACCACTGCATGTGTAATAATAATATTGATTAATAATAAAAAATACAAACAAATGAAACTCTTTAATATACAAATAATTTCATTATTAAATAAATTAAACTAATTAAACCTTTTAACGTATGAATTATTAGATTAAATTATTCAAAAAAAACTTTTTTTCTGTTTTTAATTAAATAACGAAACTATTAAAATAAAAATGAAAAAACTTGCAATTAAAAAAAAAAAATCCTAAATGTTAAATTAAACCATTCAATGCTGTCATTTTCCAGATTGACTTTTTATTTATTTATTTAAAAAACAAAACGATTAAGTATTTAAACCAGGACATGATATCGATTAGTCATGTCTGCCTTTTCTTCCATAGTCTTCCAGGTCGCAGTGCAGACGCTAATAATACATGTATGTGATGATAGCATGACGTCATACATGATGTGATGACGTCACTGCTCTCCAGTATCCTAGCGACACACACACCTGCAGCTTCCAACCCTCGTCTCTCAATACATCACAAACACGTGCACGAGACTCACGCTGTTCATCTTCGTCAGAACATCCTTCACGTCCAGAATCGAACCTACAGCATCCTCCACGAACCTTCTTCTTCTTCGTGTGTCTGCTCCGGACGCTGTGGCGCCGCCCTGCCGTCTCACAAGCGAACTGCAGCAACGAAACATTCATGTTCATCACGAACATAAAGAACGGTTTTCATCTAAAATAGCATTTAAATAATCCGAGTAATTAAGAGAATAGACAATAATTGATAGTATTTCTTAATCATTATTTAATGTAAATCTCACTTTAATGTTATGTCTCTCAATTATTTAACTTTCTATATTTATTTTGTTGTTTTTATTCTTTACTGTCAACCGGAAAAATACCCTTTTATCTCGTTAATAAAAATAAAAATACAATGAAAAGTCATGGTATATGAGTTGTAAGTTGATGTGTCATCACTAGTTATTTTAGTACAATAATATTGAGGTACACAAAACTACCCAGACTGCTTTCAGTTGTTTGTCGAAAATATCATTAAACAAAACTTTATTTATTTGTTTCTTGTGGTGTTGCACCAACAACCTTTTTGTGTTTGAAGGATCTTCCTTCATTGTCTCTGCAGAAAGTTCACCTTAACATATAAATACACAGTAATGAACACTGAGAGTGAAACACAATAAATACCAGCTCAGCATTAAGTGTACTTGTGACGTCACTACTTTGAGGTAGAATTGTGATTATACCTCTGACCTGTGATCGTAACCTTTGACCTGTAAAAACAACTTTTCAACAGCACTTCCTGTTTTCCATCTCAGACACTTTATTCATTCATTAGTTTTTTGTACCACTTAAGTTACAATAATAATAATAATAATAATAATAATAATGATAATAATAATGATAATGATAATGATAATAATAATAGTAATAATAATAACAATAATAACAATAATAATGATGATGATGATAATGATAATGATAATGATAATAATAACAATAATAATAATAATAATAATAATATTGATGATAATAATAATAATAATAATAATAATAAAAATGATAATAATGATAATGATAATTATACTGATAATGATAATGATAATGATAATGATAATTATACTGATAATGATAATGATAATTATACTGATAATGCTAATGATAATGATAATAATAGTAATAATAATAACAATAATAATAACAATAATAAGAATAGTAAGAATAATGATGATGATGATGATGATAATAATAATGATTTCAATAATAATGATTAAAAATAATAATACAGAGGTTGGTAGGTATGAAAGTGTGTGTGAATGGTTGTCTGTCTTTGTGTGCCCTGGGACAGACTGGTATCCTGTCCAGGGTGTCCCCTGCCTCTCACCCTATGATACTGAGATAGGATACAGTCTCCCAGCGACCCCCATAAGGGATAAAGCGGTAGAAAATGAATTAATGAATAATAATAAAATATATATTATGCAATAATAACAATTATAATTGTAATAATAATAATAATAGTTATAATAATAGTAATAATAATAATAATAGTAATAATAATAATGAATTAACTTGTTTTAAAATAAAAGAAGATTTCTGTCAGTGATAAGGTTCAGGTTTTATTTCCCAACAAAAGCCTGTAGAACAAGAACCTTTAAGACTTGTCTTGTTTCTGAAGATGTTCTGGAGAAAAGGTTAAAGGCAGAAGCTCCGAGAGACTCGTTTCTCTGAAGGATCCGTTGGGTTTGGTCAAGTAGACGATCCAGTCCGATCCAAACTAGTGAGACAGAAGCCAAGAGTAACAATCTGACGTCAACATCTGAAGGAACAGAAATGATTGACAGGTGTCGTCACCTCCATCAGGACTTGACGACACGCTCCGCACGGACCAACAAAGCGGTCTTCGATGTCACTTGAAACACAAACATGGACGTAAACCACGAGCAGAAGGTCGACGGTGCGAGGACCAACCATGTGACGGCGATGGCTCTGAACTTCCTGTGGCCTTCGCTCACGGCGCTCTGGACCGCGCTTCTCTCGGCGCACACCGTCAGACCGTACGACGTGTTCTCCACGTTACATCCTGCAGAACATCCACAAGTTACTCACCAGAACAAGAACACACCTGTTCGATCACCTGTTACTATAGCGCCATCTTGTGTCAGCAGAGCCGCGCCCACCGCGAAGTTGCTGTACGGACAGTAAGCAGCGTTTCTGGCCTGCAGACACCGAGAGACCAACTCCTGCACCTTGACTGCGGATCACACCAATGTATCACTTCTACAGCACGATATGTGACTCAGGGGTTTAGAAGACGCATGTCCTAAGTGTGGCCCTTAAACAGATTTAATGCGGCCCCTGGTCCTCGTTATTTACTATGATATGCAACCAGAGAAACTTGTCATGTTGTCCGACAAAGTTTTCTATTTCTATGGATGAGCTCTTTATAGTTTGAACATTTTGTGAGCGAGACGACTCTAGGATGTAAGTAAGTAATAGTTGTTAGTAAAGATCTTTCTAGACCAGGGTCACAAACCGCTTAAACAATCAAATCAATACACCAGTGGCGGCTGACATTTTTGGAAGTTTGAGGAGGTTCGATTCCCACATAATTGTTAATATTAGTTTTTTTTATTAGTTAGTAAGTTTATTAGTTTGGTAATACTAGTTTTTTTTAATATATATATATATATATATATATATTTTTTTTTTCTTTGCAGTATATTTGTGTGTGTTTGTGATATTGTTCTGGCCCAGACGACAGGTTGGTTTTTAGTTTTTTAATGATTTAGTTTATTCTGTGTGATGTTTATAAGAGTATAATTAAAATATGTTTTCATTTGGAATCAAACGAGGAGAATAATAAACATTATTATCCATCTTTACCTAAAGTGAACATTTACTTACTATTAATGTGTTGATTTTACATGTAATATTTAGGATAGGAGGGGAAATGTACTGGAAAAGAACACCACCTAAAATAAATACATAATATATATATATATAAATATATAAAATATATACTTAAAAAGATCAAGACACATAAAACAAACACAGGAGTTCCAGAAAAATCAAGGAAAAGCCTGAACAAATAAAAGTCTCTTCAGATGTTTCTTGAAGGAGTCAGTAGATCATCAAACACAGATGTTTCTTGAAGGAGTCAGTAGATCATCAAACACAGATGTTTCTTGAAGGAGTCAGTAGATCATCAAACACAGATGTTTCTTGAAGGAGTCAGTAGATCATCAAACACAGATGTTTCTTGAAGGAGTCAGTAGATCATCAAACACAGATGTTTCTTGAAGGAGTCAGTAGATCATCAAACACAGATGTTTCTTGAAGGAGTCAGTAGATCATCAAACACAGATGTTTCTTGAAGGAGTCAGTAGATCATCAAACACAGATGTTTCTTGAAGGAGTCAGTAGATCATCAAACACAGATGTTTCTTGAAGGAGTCAGTAGATCATCAAACACAGATGTTTCTAGGAGTCAGTAGATCATCAAACACAGATGTTTCTTGAAGGAGTCAGTAGATCATCAAACACAGACGTTTCTTGAAGGAGTCAGTAGATCATCAAACACAGATGTTTCTTGAAGGAGTCAGTAGATCATCAAACACAGATGTTTCTTGAAGGAGTCAGTAGATCATCAAACACAGATGTTTCTTGAAGGAGTCAGTAGATCATCAAACACAGATGTTTCTTGAAGGAGTCAGTAGATCATCAAACACAGATGTTTCTTGAAGGAGTCAGTAGATCATCAAACACAGATGTTTCTTGAAGGAGTCAGTAGATCATCAAACACAGATGTTTCTTGAAGGAGTCAGTAGATCATCAAACACAGAGATGGTTCCAAAGCTTAGGAGCAACAGTCTGGAAGGATTTCTCTCCTCAACATGAAAGAAGGTAATGTTCAATTTATAATCATTCCAGCAAAAATATGTGTTTTATCTTCAATTCGAACCCTTTTACTGTCAAGAGAAATGTTATTTTCCCATTAAATTAATCTAAAATACTTTTTATCATTTCATAAACTGCTTGTTAATAATATGTTTGAGGCGCTCAAGCGTCACGATAATACAATTGAATATAAAATCACATTGAATCAGAATTAATCCTCTATTTCCGTTCGTTGTAAAATATATATGTCATGAATACCTTCCAGGTAATTGAGCAGAAAAGTTTTTTGAACATTTCAAAGGAAAATATGCTCGAAATGTCTTGATCTTAAAATGTATTTTCACCAAATAAAAAATAAAAAACAGGAATAAATTGTAGGAGATCTTCAATTTATTTTACTTGTTTTCGGTTCATTTAATTTACAGTGAAACAGAGAAAAGAGAATTGAAACTGTGAACAGAATTTCAACTCACTTGGACAAATGTCTTCCGTGTGTCGAGCTGCAGCATCACAACCCTGTGGTTCATTCATCTTCAAATCTGTTGTGAATCTGTTTCTTTGTGTGTCGCCCACAGAGTTGTGTTTGCTCTCAAAGGTCGGCAGCTTAAATAAACACCGCTCGTGTGTGTGTGTGTGTGTGTGTCTGTGTGTGTGTGTGTGTGTGTGTGTCTGTGGGTGTGGGTGTGTGTGTGTGTGTGTGTGTGTGTGTGTGTGTGTGTGTGTGTGTGTGTGTGTCTGTGTGTGTGTGTGTGTGTGTGTGTGTGTGTGTGTGTGTGTGTGTGTGTGGGGGGGTGTGTGTGTCTGTGTGTGTGGGTGTGTGTGTGTGTGTGTGTGTGTGTGTGTGTGTGTGTGTGTGTGTGTGTGTGTGTGTGTGTGTGTGTGTGTGTGAGTGTGTGTGTGTGTGTGTGTGTCTGTTTGTGTGAGTGTGTTTGTGAGTGTGTGTGTGTGTGTGTGTCTGTTTGTGTGAGTGTGTGTGTGAGTGTGTGTGTGTGTGTGTGTGTGTGTGTGTGTGTGGGGGTGTGTGTGTGTGTGTGTGTGTGTGTCTGTGTGTCTGCTTGTGTGAGTGTGTTTGTGAGTGTGTGTGTGTGTGTGTGTGTCTGTGTGTGTGTCTGTTTGTGTGAGTGTGTGTGTGAGTGGGGGTGTGTCTGTCTGTGTGTTTGTGTGTGTGTGTGTGTGTGTGTGTGTCTGTGTGTGTGTGTGTCTGTTTGTGTGAGTGTGTGTGTGTGTGTCTGTGTGTTGGGGTGTGTGTGTGTGTGTTTGTGTCATGTGACCAGGTCAAAGCAAAATCTTTAAAAAAAAACATTTTTCAATTAATAAATTCTGTGTCAACAACCTGGAGACGTGTGGTCCGGACCATCAGAACCTGGACGTTCATAGAAGTAAGAGTCACGAGATGATTCAAGAGTTGATTGATTGATTGATTGATTGGTTTTCAAGGAAGAGCAGCCGCTCTACTCCGAGTCTCTCCGATGTAAGAGCTCCTCTTAGGCCACGCCTCTTACCTGAAACCACGGAAGGTTGGATCAATACTCAGCCTTTGCTCTTCTCGCCTGTCATCGTGTTTGACTTTCGTGTGTGTGTGTGTGTGTGTGTGTGTGTGTGTGTGTGTGTGTGTGTGTGTGTGTGTGTGTGTGTGTGTGTGTGTGTGTGTGTGTGTGTGTGTGTGTGTGTGTGTGTGTGTGTGTGTGTGAGTGAGGGCAGGCAGAGGTGTGTTCTTATCGTCCGCACTGATAACTCGCCAGAGGAAGACTCAGAAGTGAAAAAGACGAGGAGAGTCATGTGCTGCACGGGAAAGTGTGCCCGTCTGGTGGGCCTCATCCTCCTGCCCACCGCCTTCATCTGCATGGTCGCCAACCTGCTGCTCTTCTTCCCCGATGGTCAGCAGCTGGAGAACAGCCAGATCTCGGTGCAGGTCTGGCTGATGGGGGGGCTGATCGGAGGAGGCCTCTTTGTGAGTTACACCTTCAATGTTGGCTTCAGCAGCATGAATACCACCGAAATATACGATTCTCGTGAAGTAAACCACTGAAATACTCAATTCTCGTGAAGTAAACCACTGAAATACTCGATTCTTGTGAAGTAAACCACTGAAATACTCGATTCTCGTGAAGTAAACCACTCAAATACTCGATTCTCGTGAAGTAAACCACTCAAATACTCGATTCTTGTGAAGTAAACCACTGAAATACTCGATTCTTGTGAAGTAAACCACTGAAATACTCGATTCTTGTGAAGTAAACCACTGAAATACTCGATTCTCGTGAAGTAAACCACTGAAATACTCGATTCTCGTGAAGTAAACCACTGAAATACTTGATTCTTGTGAAGTACACCACTGAAATACTCGATTCTTGTGAAGTAAACCACTGAAATACTCGATTCTCGTGAAGTAAACCACCGAAATATACGATTCTCGTGAAGTAAACCACTGAAATACTCGATTCTCGTGAAGTAAACCACTGAAATACTTGATTCTCGTGAAGTAAACCACTGAAATACTCGATTCTCGTGAAGTAAACCACCGAAATATACGATTCTCGTGAAGTAAACCACTGAAATACTTGATTCTCGTGAAGTAAAGCACTGAAATACTCAATTCTCGTGAAGTACACCACTGAAATACATGATTCTTGTGAAGTAAACCACTGAAATACTTGATTCTCGTGAAGTAAACCACTGAAATACTTGATTTTCGTGAAGTAAACCACTGAAATACTCGATTCTTGTGAAGTAAACCACTGAAATACTCGATTCTCGTGAAGTAAACCACTGAAATACTTGATTCTTGTGAAGTAAACCACTGAAATACTTGATTCTCGTGAAGTAAACCACTGAAATACTCGATTCTCATGAAGTAAACCACTGAAATACTTGATTCTCGTGAAGTAAACCACTGAAATACTCGATTCTCATGAAGTAAACCACTAAAATACTTGATTCTTGTGAAGAAAACCGCTAAAATACTCTATTCTTGTGAAGTAAACCAATGAAATACTCGATTCTCGTTAAGTAAACCACTGAAATACTTGATTCTCGTGAAGTAAACCACTAAAATACTTGATTCTTGTGAAGAAAACCGCTAAAATACTCTATTCTTGTGAAGAAAACTACTGAAATACTTGATTCTCGTGAAGTAAACCACTGAAATACTTGATTTTCGTGAAGTAAACCACTAAATTACTTGATTCTCGTGAAGTAAACGTGACTTTGACGAATGATAGAAAAGAAACGTTGAATCTTATCTGGACTTTGATTATTGCCACGATGAATATTCTGAACTCAAATGCTTAAAGTTGAGATGTTTTGGACATTTAAATATTAAAAATGAAAATACACCTTGTACAGGTGTGTTACTTTAAGGTGCTCTCTCTAGATGTTACGGTTAATACTTTATTATTATTATTAATTTAATGTATTTAAAATCTCTAGCTTGTCGTGCAAACATTTATTTTGTCGTGCGTCGTAAAAGAGAATCATGTCTTGGAGAAGATAAGATAAGAAAACCCTTGAAAATGTCGTTGAACGTCAGCAAACGAAAGGAATTGAAAATACTTTTATTATTTTTTTATTTTGGTACTTTAATGTAATCGGTTGTTTACACCCATCTATTAAAATAAAGTGAACTCATTTTCATTTAGAGAAGCTATAAATGCTGCGATGACGGTTTTAAATAAACAATGATGTCGTAAAAAAAAGATCAAATCGAACACGATTAATCTTTAACAAAGAAAAACAGATGTTTGACAGACGTGTCACTACGTTTAATAACAACATAATATTGACATAATAAATACGTTTGACAAAAGACTGAAACATCGGTTTATGTCGAGGCTGACATCTGGCACCAGGTTAGAACCAACAACCTCTTGCGTAAAAATGACTATTTGGTTCTTCCTGTCGATTTTAACGTTGACAACAGTTTGTGACGCCGTGTTACAATCCGTGGTGTCAGCGTTGATTGACAGATCTGTCCTGTGGTTCTTGACTCCGCCCGACTTCTCTGCAGATGCTGTGCCCGAGCTGCTCCGCTATCAGGGCCGGGGGCAAGGGTTGCTGTGGAGCAGGTTGCTGTGGCAACCGTTGCCGGGTGAGGAAAGATTAAGGACAGAGATTATTTGTTCATTCCTTAAGTGTGACTCGATTAACTTTTTTTTTTTTATCTTGAGTGACTAACACTGTCACAGAAGCGACGATCGATTCTCCGGACGTCAGACTTTTCACATCCAACCATTGACAGGAATGAAAGGATGATGAATATAATGAATATAATGAATATAATGAATATAATGAATATAATGAATATAATGACTATAATCTATTGACAGTTAGACACGACTCAAGTGAAATGTTACACAACTTATTTTATGGCATGACAACATGTATTTTATTTCGATAGTAAAATGTATACGTTTTTCATTTTTGTTTACATTACATCACTTAAATGAAAATAAATGAAAAAGATGAGATAACATACAATCAGATTAACATTAAATGTCATTAAATATTTATTTATTCATTTTGACTCTTGACGGTCCCTTAGCAGTGACTAACAATGAGCTCCCTGAGGAAGTTTCTCATCCTTATCTTTAAGATAAGCATCACTGACATTAGAAGCCGCGACTCAAGCAGGAGCCAAGGCCTTAAGCAAGCTTGACGAAAAGGAACAGAATATTTAATTTATTTTCTCTTACTGTGTTAAAAATGGTACTTCTTCATCGTGAAGGTCATTTTGAAATACAATACATATTTTACGTCACATGTTTTAAACGAATCTTCTTGTTCATTGATCGTGCTGTCAATCAAAGACGTTGAGTAATCAAGTGAAATCATTGACTTTTTTTTACTTCAATTGAATGATTTGACTTCATATTTTATAAATGTATCACAAAAACATCATTTTTATAAGCATTTGTTTCTTAACCCTTGGTTACCCGAAGGTTCGGAAACAAACGTATTTGTGGTATCCCTTGACCTCCAACACTGCATATGTATTTATGGAAGCCAGGGAGGTCGTTCACCCTGAACCTGAGACAACACAAGGGATACCACATACACGTTTGTTTTCGGCCCTGGGGTCACCTTGACCTTGAGATGACACAAGGGTTAACTGATGCCAAAACACTTTTTTGCTCCTGGTGTGTTTCAGATGCTCAACTCCGTGTTTTCATCGGTGTTCGGTCTGTTGGGATCTATTTACTGCATGAGCGTCGCCTCGGCTGGACTCGCCATCGGACCCAAGTGTCGGATCGACGACATCACTTGGGAATATCCTTTTGAGAATCTTGAGTAAGTGTTCAAGTCCGTCTGTTCAACCCAGGCTAGCTTGGAGGTGTTTGTATTGTCAAGAATGTGTTAAATACACATGAATGTGATACATATCACGATACAGGGTTGATAAGATATATAGTGATATTGTAGTAACAAGTATATACTGTATGTGTAGTATTGTCCAGTACTTGACTCTAGTGTTTTGATAGTGTAGTAACAAGTATATATGTGTAGTATTGTCTAGTACTTGACTCTAGTGTTGTGATAGTGTAGTAACAAGTATATATGTGTAGTATTGTCGAGTACTTGACTCTAGTGTTGTGATAGTGTAGTAACAAGTATATATGTGTAGTATTGTCTAGTACTTGACTCTAGTGTTGTGATAGTGTAGTAACAAGTATATATGTGTAGTATTGTCGAGTACTTGACTCTGGTGTTGTGATAGTGTAGTAACAAGTATATATGTGTAGTATTGTCTAGTACTTGACTCTAGTGTTGTGATAGTGTAGTAACAAGTATATATGTGTAGTATTGTCTAGTACTTGACTCTGGTGTTGTGATAGTGTAGTAACAAGGATATATGTGTAGTATTGTCCAGTACTTGACTCTGGTGTTGTGATAGTGTAGTAACAAGTATATATGTGTAGTATTGTCTAGTATTTGACTCTGGTGTTGTGATAGTGTAGTAACAAGTATATATGTGTAGTATTGTCCAGTACTTGACTCTGGTGTTGTGATAGTGTAGTAACAAGTATATATGTGTAGTATTGTCTAGTACTTGACTCTAGTGTTGTGATAGTGTAGTAACAAGGATATATGTGTAGTATTGTCCAGTACCTGACTCTGGTGTTGTGATAGTGTAGTAACAAGTACATATGTGTAGTATTGTTGAGTACTTGACTCTGGTGTTGTGATAGTGTAGTAACAAGGATATATGTGTAGTATTGTCCAGTACTTGACTCTGGTGTTGTGATAGTGTAGTAACAAGGATATATGTGTAGTATTGTCCAGTACTTGACTCTGGTGTTGTGATAGTGTAGTAACAAGTATATATGTGTAGTATTGTTGAGTACTTGACTCTGGTGTTGTGATAGTGTAGTAACAAGGATATATGTGTAGTATTGTCCAGTACTTGACTCTGGTGTTGTGATAGTGTAGTAGCAAGTATATATGTGTAGTATTGTCTAGTACTTGACTCTGGTGTTGTGATAGTGTAGTAACAAGGATATATGTGTAGTATTGTCCAGTACTTGACTCTGGTGTTGTGATAGTGTAGTAACAAGTATATATGTGTAGTATTGTTGAGTACTTGACTCTGGTGTTGTGATAGTGTAGTAACAAGGATATATGTGTAGTATTGTCCAGTACTTGACTCTGGTGTTGTGATAGTGTAGTAACAAGGATATATGTGTAGTATTGTCCAGTACTTGACTCTGGTGTTGTGATAGTGTAGTAACAAGTATATATGTGTAGTATTGTCTAGTACTTGACTCTAGTGTTGTGATAGTGTAGTAACAAGTATATATGTGTAGTTTTGTCGAGTACTTGACTCTAGTGTTGTGATAGTGTAGTAACAAGTATATATGTGTAGTATTGTCTAGTACTTGACTCTAGTGTTGTGATAGTGTAGTAACAAGTATATATGTGTAGTATTGTCGAGTACTTGACTCTGGTGTTGTGATAGTGTAGTAACAAGTATATATGTGTAGTATTGTCTAGTACTTGACTCTAGTGTTGTGATAGTGTAGTAACAAGTATATATGTGTAGTATTGTCTAGTACTTGACTCTAGTGTTGTGATAGTGTAGTAACAAGGATATATGTGTAGTATTGTCCAGTACTTGACTCTGGTGTTGTGATAGTGTAGTAACAAGGATATATGTGTAGTATTGTCCAGTACTTGACTCTGGTGTTGTGATAGTGTAGTAACAAGTATATATGTGTAGTATTGTCTAGTACTTGACTCTAGTGTTGTGATAGTGTAGTAACAAGTATATATGTGTAGTATTGTCTAGTACTTGACTCTAGTGTTGTGATAGTGTAGTAACAAGTATATATGTGTAGTATTGTCCAGTACTTGACTCTGGTGTTGTGATAGTGTAGTAACAAGGATATATGTGTAGTATTGTCCAGTACTTGACTCTGGTGTTGTGATAGTGTAGTAACAAGTATATATGTGTAGTATTGTCCAGTACTTGACTCTAGTGTTTTGATAGTGTAGTAACAAGTATATATGTGTAGTATTGTCTAGTACTTGACTCTAGTGTTGTGATAGTGTAGTAACAAGTATATATGTGTAGTATTGTCTAGTACTTGACTCTAGTGTTTTGATAGTGTAGTAACAAGTATATATGTGTAGTATTGTCTAGTACTTGACTCTAGTGTTGTGATAGTGTAGTAACAAGTATATATGTGTAGTATTGTCGAGTACTTGACTCTAGTGTTGTGATAGTGTAGTAACAAGTATATATGTGTAGTATTGTCTAGTACTTGACTCTAGTGTTGTGATAGTGTAGTAACAAGTATATATGTGTAGTATTGTCGAGTACTTGACTCTAGTGTTGTGATAGTGTAGTAACAAGTATATATGTGTAGTATTGTCCAGTACTTGACTCTGGTGTTGTGATAGTGTAGTAACAAGTATATATGTGTAGTATTGTCTAGTACTTGACTCTAGTGTTTTGATAGTGTAGTAACAAGTATATATGTGTAGTATTGTCTAGTACTTGACTCTAGTGTTGTGATAGTGTAGTAACAAGTATATATGTGTAGTATTGTCGAGTACTTGACTCTAGTGTTGTGATAGTGTAGTAACAAGTATATATGTGTAGTATTGTCTAGTACTTGACTCTAGTGTTGTGATAGTGTAGTAACAAGTATATATGTGTAGTATTGTCGAGTACTTGACTCTGGTGTTGTGATAGTGTAGTAACAAGTATATATGTGTAGTATTGTCTAGTACTTGACTCTAGTGTTGTGATAGTGTAGTAACAAGGATATATGTGTAGTATTGTCCAGTACTTGACTCTGGTGTTGTGATAGTGTAGTAACAAGGATATATGTGTAGTATTGTCCAGTACTTGACTCTGGTGTTGTGATAGTGTAGTAACAAGTATATATGTGTAGTATTGTCTAGTACTTGACTCTAGTGTTGTGATAGTGTAGTAACAAGTATATATGTGTAGTATTGTCTAGTACTTGACTCTAGTGTTGTGATAGTGTAGTAACAAGTATATATGTGTAGTATTGTCCAGTACTTGACTCTGGTGTTGTGATAGTGTAGTAACAAGGATATATGTGTAGTATTGTCCAGTACTTGACTCTGGTGTTGTGATAGTGTAGTAACAAGTATATATGTGTAGTATTGTCCAGTACTTGACTCTGGTGTTGTGATAGTGTAGTAACAAGTATATATGTGTAGTATTGTCTAGTACTTGACTCTAGTGTTTTGATAGTGTAGTAACAAGTATATATGTGTAGTATTGTCTAGTACTTGACTCTAGTGTTGTGATAGTGTAGTAACAAGTATATATGTGTAGTATTGTCGAGTACTTGACTCTAGTGTTGTGATAGTGTAGTAACAAGTATATATGTGTAGTATTGTCCAGTACTTGACTCTGGTGTTGTGATAGTGTAGTAACAAGTATATATGTGTAGTATTGTCTAGTACTTGACTCTAGTGTTTTGATAGTGTAGTAACAAGTATATATGTGTAGTATTGTCTAGTACTTGACTCTAGTGTTGTGATAGTGTAGTAACAAGTATATATGTGTAGTATTGTCGAGTACTTGACTCTAGTGTTGTGATAGTGTAGTAACAAGTATATATGTGTAGTATTGTCTAGTACTTGACTCTAGTGTTGTGATAGTGTAGTAACAAGTATATATGTGTAGTATTGTCGAGTACTTGACTCTGGTGTTGTGATAGTGTAGTAACAAGTATATATGTGTAGTATTGTCTAGTACTTGACTCTAGTGTTGTGATAGTGTAGTAACAAGTATATATGTGTAGTATTGTCTAGTACTTGACTCTGGTGTTGTGATAGTGTAGTAACAAGGATATATGTGTAGTATTGTCCAGTACTTGACTCTGGTGTTGTGATAGTGTAGTAACAAGTATATATGTGTAGTATTGTCTAGTACTTGAGTCTGGTGTTGTGATAGTGTAGTAACAAGTATATATGTGTAGTATTGTCCAGTACTTGACTCTGGTGTTGTGATAGTGTAGTAACAAGTATATATGTGTAGTATTGTCTAGTACTTGACTCTGGGGTTGTGATAGTGTAGTAACAAGTATATATGTGTAGTATTGTCCAGTACATGACTCTGGTGTTGTGATAGTGTAGTAACAAGTATATATGTGTAGTATTGTCTAGTACTTGACTCTGGGGTTGTGATAGTGTAGTAACAAGGATATATGTGGAGTATTATGGAGTACTTGACTCTGGTGTTGTGATAGTGTAGTAACAAGTATATATGTGTAGTATTGTCCAGTACTTGACTCTGGTGTTGTGATAGTGTAGTAACAAGTTTATATGTGTAGTATTGTCCAGTACTTGACTCTGGTGTTGTGATAATGTAGTAACAAGTATCGACAGTGCTCTTGAATATGGATACAGTATTGTGGGAAATAATAAAGCAATATTTACTGATAACTTTTTCTTACTTATTAACTTGAACCTAACAATAAATGTATCTTCAATTAATGAGCAAATTAAACATTAAAATCAGTTTCTTGGTCTTTTGATAACAACCTAAAATCTATAAACGCTATTATTATCGATGGCTTGTTTTTAAATCACTCTCTCACACTACAGTGTCACAATAAGTCCCATAATGCTTTGCGCTTAGTGACCTAGACAGAAAGAGAGAAAATGTGTTGTGAGTTTGTACATCCACACCTGCACTCGAGTTTCCTCCCGTTAATGAAAGAACACATGATGGAGTCTAACTGTCTACAGTGACGCACGTGTGTGTTTAAGTCAACAAGACAATAAAATCAAGTAAAGAATCCACTAATGGTCGTCGATGATGTAGTTACAGCTATAGAACGCACGAGGGCAGCAGAGAGAAGTTAGTGGAAGCTGACGCTGAAACAGGAAGTGGATAAAATGGAAAATCAAGTTTATTAATCACTTGTATGGTTCATTCAATGTCCTCAGACAGGGTGAGAAATAAATAGATAATCAAAACAATACTTTTGCTACATAACGAATAGAAAAAATAAAATAAAAAATATTTAAAGATTATTTTTCAATATAATATCATAAGTTATTTGTCATGAATTGAAATATCCAACAAAAGAAATGTATCAGGTTTAGAGTCTGAAAAAGAGTGAGTTAATTCACCTGTTTAATCATTGTCAGAATATAAATAGTATACTCTCACTGTGCTCGTGTCAAACCTGCGACTCGGACCCTCCTCAAGACCCTGGACTCAGGAAGACCATGAATGAAGGAACCAAAGGAGACGGACCAGCATTAGAGTTTCTCCGTCGTAATCCTGTGTTTGTCCTGCAGAGGCGAGGGCAGCTACCTGGTCAACCAGACCCTCTGGAACCTCTGCAAGTTCCCCGAGAACGCAGTCATGTGGCACGTGGTCCTCTTCTCCATCTTGCTGGCCATGGGCTCGCTGCAGTTCCTGCTCTGTGGCATCCAAGTCCTCAACGGATGCATGGGCTTCTGCCTGGGAGACTGTCGCGAGAGGAAAGATGTAAGAAGAGCAGACGTCTGAGGATATAACTGTAGAATGATGTTCATTGACTTTCTAGGCTTCATGAAACAGCTGATGAGGTATCATGATACAGTGTCTTTACGTTAAAAGACCACTAGATGTCACTCTCTGCCTTACCATTGACTCTCATCTACTTATTCAAAAAACCTGACAACATACACCTTTCATACATAAAGTGACATCTAGTGCTCTCTCTAAATTAAGACACTGTATCACGATACATCAGCTGTTTCATGAAGCCTCAACTAAACAAACATCTTTGGTTTAGTCGTCGATCAACCCTGAGACGTGAGGGAAACTGCAGTACCTCAATCTTACCACTGATGTTCCAGTGATGTGTCGATGAAGCTTCATGAAACAGTGTCATGTTATTAAGAGGTCATAAGGTCATGGTCGATTTAAAAAATGATGTGAGGTTTCAATAGAACAGCTGTTCGAAGCCGTGTTGATGAGGCTTCATGAAACAGCTGATGAGGTATCATGATACAGTGTCTTCATTTTGAGAGACCACTAGATATCGCTCCCTGTTTCATAATCCCTGACTCTGATCTACTAAATGAAACCTGGCATCATTTTCAACTAAGAGTGCCACCTAGTGGTCTTTGACATGAAGACACTGTATCATGAAGCCTCATCAACCCATGACCCTGATCCTCCTAGTGGTGGACGAATACAGTTTTGAAGCTTCATCTACAAATCAAGTACTTCATGTACTTAAGTTTAGTATCGTTGTCAAAGTTTTTTTTCATCTGCGGAGTCAGACTCCAGGTGGGACTTTGTAGAGTTCAAAGGTCATCTCCAATGTCCAGAAAACAAGTGTCCACACATTAACACGAGGCACACGTTCATTAACAGAACCTGCAAAAATAACTTTGTGACCCTTGACCTTTTCCAGGACGACAGCGGCTTGTGAAAGAAGAGATTCGCCGAGAGAAGCAACTGTCCTCACACCAGAGTTTGTACGAATATATGTTCGGCTGATCTTCAGGGTCAATAAAAGTGTATTTTGTGAAGACACTTCCTCCTGAGCCACAATCTTCACGTCGACTGCATTTGTCAGGAATTAAATCGTTAAAACATTAAAAAAAACATTGTTAAAAAATGTTCAGAAGTAGATCTGTGTCTTTATTATCCAATCAAAATGTTGAGAAATATTTTTTAATTTGTTTTCTTTAAGCAACTTTTTTTTTTATTGATGCAACTTGTTTTTTTTTAAATGAAGAAACACGTTTTTTATTGAAGCAACTTTTTGTTGTTGTTTTTTAACTAAAGAAACATGTTTTTTATTAAAGTAACTTGTTTTGTTTTTTATTGAATCAAATTGTTGTTTTTTTAAACTAAAGAAAACTGTTTTTTTATTGAAGTAACTTGTTTTAACTTTTTTAAATTGAAAATATATTTTTTCGATTGAAGCAACTCTTTCTTTCTCATTAGAATCTTTTTTTTAATGAAGAAACTTCTTTTTTGATTTGAAATATTTTGGGGGAATGGAAGAGACTTTTATTTATTATATTTTTTAAATTAAGGCAACTTTTTCAAAGGAGCAAATGTTTTCTTAATGAAAAACCCCTTTTTTGGTTGAAGACTCTTTCATTGAAAATATTAATTAATTTTTTTAATTGTTTGAAGTTTGTATTTTATATTTTTTTGCATTTGTTAGTAAAGAAACAAATCTTCCTACATGTAAAAAAAAAAAACACGTCAAATAGGATTGCTGTGGGTTGAGCGAAAGTCAAAGGTCACAGCGCCCCCTGTGGAGCCTCAGAACACTACAGCTGCCTCAACTGTACACCAGCAGTCCGTAGTTAAGCTCTTAATCTGTTGTTGGCATGGAGACCATTCACAGGAATGGTTATATAAGTTTTAAGTAAAACACCTTTTGCAGAGCGGCGGTTAAATTTAGGAAGTCACGGCGGGGAGGAACCAGAGAGTCCAGCCAGAGAACAAACTCCATCAGAGAGGATGTTCAAGTACTTCCTGCAGCATCAGAACGTTGTAACGTTGTAAAGGCCGATAAACTCAAGTCAACACGGGAAAGTAAACGCTGATGATCTCAAGATAAACTTGTGATTTAAGAATACTATGAGAATTATACCATTCAGCAAATCAATCATTAACAGAACATTGAACTTCTTCATCACGACAACAAGTACATGAAGTGAAGACGCAGTAAACAAATGTTACGTCGTTGACTCGAGAAGAAAGCGAGAGAAGAGCTGGAGCGATAAAAGAGGGGAGCAGGAAGAGGGGGAGATGGAGGACGGGCCTTTTCACGGCTGCTTCTCATGCAAATCCAGGCCGGATGAAGCCAGATCGTCACATATACGAGCGTGGACAGTTGTTATGTTGATGCTGTTTGGAAAGAAACCTCTAGTTTCTCCAAAACTTTATCTAAAACTTCAAAACCTGTTTTCTCCTGAATGTCAAAACTGACTGAGATCAGCCCGAGTTTGCCAAAGTGGGAAGTAGACTTTCAAAGAACGATAAAATATTGAAGCTATTTAAACAAAAATATGATGTTTGTTTAGATTGTAACAGAGAATTATCATATTAAAGTTATCTAAAGACACTTTGTTCATTTTAAATAAAAAATATGTAAACGTTACTTGTTTCATGTGGTCATTTGTGTATGAAATGTGGACAGTGTTTGTATGTGTGTGTGATGTAATCACTTTTTTGTGTCATGTGATCATGTATGTGTGTCATGTGAACATTATGTGTGTCATTTTAACATCATGTATGTCATGTGATCAATAATGTGTCATGTGAACATTATGTGTGTCATGTGATCATTTATGTGTGTCATGTAAACATTATTGTAAGTAAGTAAGTAAGTAAGTAATATTTATTTATATAGCGCTTTTCGAGACCAGGGTCACAAAGCGCTTAAACAATCAAAACAATACTCAAAAAAGTACATACTTTAAAGATCAAGATAATACTGAGAACAACACAGGAGTTCGAGAAATTCAAGGAAAAGCCTGAACAAATAGAAACGTCTTAAGATGTTTCTTAAAGGAGTCAGAAGATCCATCAAGCGCAAAGAGAGAGAAGATCGTTCCAAAGCTTAGGAGCAACAGCCTGAAAAGATTTCTCTCCTCTGGTCCTGAGCCGTGTGAGTGGAACCATAAGTAGATTCTGATCCACAGACCTCAGAGCCCAAGCTGGGGTGTAAGTCTGGATCAGATCACTGATGGAAGGCCTGACCATGAATAGATCTGAAAGTAAGAACCAGAATTTTAAAGTTGATCCTGAAAGAAACTGGAAGCCAGTGAAGAGTTTTAAGGACCGGAGAGATGTGAGTTCTTCTACTAGAGCGGGTCAGAATTCTCGCTGCAGAGTTCTGAATCAACTGCAGACGAGACAGATCCTTCTTGTTAAGACATGAAAACAAACTGTTACAATAGTCCAGACGAGAAGAAACAAACGCATGGATTACAAGCTCCAGATCATGTTCCGACAACATTTTCCTAAGTTTAGAGATTTTTCTCAGTTGAAGGAAACAGTTTGTGGTCAGTTTTCTTCAGTGTTGAACAAGAGACATGTCTTTATCAAATACAACACCCAGGTTTCTCAGGCTCAGTTTGACAGACTGACCTAAGTCACCCAAGTACTGACTCAACCCTGGAACCTTATCATCAGGAGCAATCACCAGTGTTTCAGTTTTGTCCACATTTAGCTGTAGAGTGTTTTCACTCAGCCATTGTTGGATTTCTAGCAAACAATTGACTAAGCTCTTCAGCCCAAATTGTATGTCATTTGATCATGTATGTGTGTGATGTGGACATTTAAGTTTGTCATGTGAACATTATGTGTGTCATGTGAACAATATGTGTGTCATGTGAACATTATGTGTGTCATGTGAACATTATGTGTGTCATGTGGACATTTATGTTTGTCATGTGAACATCATGTGTGTCATGTGAACATTATGTGTGTCATGTGAACATTATGTGTGTCATGTGAACATTATGTGTGTCATGTGAACATTATGTGTGTCATGTGAACATTATGTGTGTCATGTGGACATTTATGTTTGTCATGTGAACATCATGTGTGTCATGTGAACATTATGTGTGTCATGTGGACATTATGTGTGTCATGTGATCATGTATGTGTGTCATGTAAACATTATTGTATGTCATTTGATCATGTATGTGTGTGATGTGAACATTTGTTATGTCATGTGGACATTTATGTTTGTCATGTGAACATCATGTGTGTCATGTGAACAATATGTGTGTCATGTTAACATTATGTATGTCATTTGATCATGTATGTAAGGTAAGGTAAGGTAAGGTAAAACTTTATTGATTGTTGTTTTTTCCAGTAGCCAGCAATTTTTCATAAACAATAAAAAATAATACATAAAAAATAAAATAAGAAAAGAACATAAGCGGAAGAAGAAGATGACACAATCTAAGTATAAAGATAAAGACATAGACATAGAACAGAACATCATGATACTTTCACTCCACTCCTGCCCCCAAACTCAGAATTGTACAACTTAATAGCCCGAGGGATGAATGAGTCCCTGAGTCTATTTGTCTTGCATCTGGGTAGGAGCATTCGTGCACTCATTCTGCTTCTCTGCTCACTGATGACAGTGCTGAGAGGATGACTGTCATCATCCATGATGGACAGTAGTTTGTTCAATGATCTCCTCTCAGCAACTGTCACCAGTGAGTCCAGCTTCATTCCAACCACAGAGCCAGCCCTCCTGATCAACCTGTCCAACCTGTTGACACTCCTCTTGGAAACATTTCCACCCCAACACACTACAGCATAGAACAGGACACTGGCAAACATTATGTGATTTGATTAAACATTATGTGTGTCATGTGATCATGTATGTGTGTCATGTGAACATTATGTGTGTCATGTGAACATTATGTATGTCATGTGAACAATATGTGTGTCATGTTAACATTATGTATGTCATTTGATCATGTATGTGTGTCATGTGAACAATATGTATGTCATTTGATCATGTATGTGGGTCATGTGATCATGTATGTTTGTCATGTGAACATTATGGATGTCATTTAATCATAATATGTGCCATTTGATCATGTATGTGGGTCAATCTGAACATTAGGTATGTCATGTCATCATTAATGTGTGTCATGTAAACATTATGTGTGTCATGTGATCATGTATGTGTGTCATGTGAACATTATGTGTGTCATGTGAACATTATGTGTGTCATGTGAACATTATGTATGTAATGTGAACAATATGTGTGTCATGTTAACATTATGTATGTCATTTGATCATGTATGTGTGTCATGTGATCATGTATGTGTGTCATGTGATCATGTATGTGTGTCATGTGAACATTATGTGTGTCATGTTATCATTATGTATGTCATGTGAACAATATGTGTGTCATGTTAACATTATGTATGTCATTTGATCATGTATGTGTGTCATGTGATCATGTATGTGTGTCATGTGAACAATAGGTGTGTCATGTGAACATTATGTGTGTCATGTGATCATGTATGTGTGTCATGTGAACATTATGTGTGTCATGTGAACATTATGTATGTAATGTGAACAATATGTGTGTCATGTTAACATTATGTATGTCATTTGATCATGTATGTGTGTCATGTGATCATGTATGTGTGTCATGTGATCATGTATGTGTGTCATGTGAACATTATGTGTGTCATGTTATCATTATGTATGTCATGTGAACAATATGTGTGTCATGTTAACATTATGTATGTCATTTGATCATGTATGTGTGTCATGTGATCATGTATGTGTGTCATGTGAACAATAGGTGTGTCATGTGAACATTATGTATGTCATGTGAACAATATGTGTGTCATGTTAACATTATGTATGTCATTTGATCATGTATTTGTGTCATGTGATCATGTATGTGTGACATGTGAGCATTATGTGTGTCATGTGAACATTATGTATGTCATGTGAACAATATGTGTGTCATGTTAACATTATGTATGTCATTTGATCATGTATGTGTGTCATGTGATCATGTATGTGTGTCATGTGAACATTATGTGTGTCATGTTAACATTATGTATGTCATGTGAACAATATGTGTGTCATGTTAACATTATGTATGTCATTTGATCATGTATGTGTGTCATGTGATCATGTATGTGTGTCATGTGAACAATAGGTGTGTCATGTGAACATTATGTATGTCATGTGAACAATATGTGTGTCATGTTAACATTATGTATGTCATTTGATCATGTATTTGTGTCATGTGAACAATATGTGTGTCATGTGAACATTATGTATGTCATGTGAACATTATGTGTGTCATGTGAACAATATGTATGTCATTTGATCATGTATGTGGGTCATGTGATCATGTATGTGTGTCATGTGAACATTATGGATGTCATTTAATCATATATATGTGCCATTTGATCATGTATGTGGGTCAATCTGAACATTAGGTATGTCATGTCATCATTAATATGTGTCATGTAAACATTATGTGTGTCATGTGAACAGAAGAGTTGAATGAAGGTAACGCCTCAACAAGGAGAAAGAAAAGATTCCAAGAGTGAAAATGTCATCATAAGACGACCTACTTAGAAGAGAATAAATCCTCAGTCACACGTCAAAACACCTGCCAAAACGTTTGTGGTTAGACCTGAAGTGTACAGAATGTACCGCAGCCAACGACACTCCTAGAAACTACACACACAACTATCTTCTTAGAATCGTCTTTGAACTCATCATTCAGAGACTCCAGGTCCAGACAAAACTGACCAGTCAGCAGCGTCTTGGCATCAGTCGACCGCACACCGGCCGCTGACTCGGCACTTCTGTCGTGACGGCAAACAAGCCGAGCTGAAAATTATATGTTCAACAAACCCTTGGTTAGTGCTGAAGTGACATGATGTGTGTCTGGATGACACCTGTGGTGTGACCCAAATCGTGCACTTAAGAACTCACGTTTAATATTTTGAGTACACAAGTGCGTTCTCACTTTAAATCGAGTGTGGATCGATGGACACTTTCCACCCTCAACATCCACCATCTCAGTGACGTAGATGAAGCTAAACTGAATGTGTGGACGTAAATGTCTCCAGACAACAATAATAACACAATGAAACACAACTTAATAACTTGTTTTATGTGTCACACACATGTTACAAATTTAGAACAAGTCAAGAGATTCTCTGCACGTGTGCGACGCTTCAGAGGGCGTCACACACATGAAGTATGATTGTGATCACGATTCAGAAGAATAATCCTGATCACGCCTTAACACGCTATTATCATAGTTTCATGAAGTCACACGAGTGAGATGTTTGTGTCATGACACACTCAGAAAATTAATTCTAATATTTTCATGTTTATTTATTCATTAAAGCGATAGTTCACCCAAAACCTTTTGAACTTATTTTCTAACCTCATGTCGACTAAGAGTTGGGATTATTTTCTGAGTAATCTGTTCTTTTGAGAGTGAAAGACAAAAATGTTTGTTCATTTTAATGTAGGGACTGGAGCTCAGTTGTCTTCGTCTTCATCTCGGTCCAAAAAGAAACTTAAAAACATCCAAATACCTCGAGACTGCTCGTCTGTAACGTCCCTGAGATTGAAGCATCGACATGAAAATAATTGTTCTTAAAGAAAACTTTAAATAAGTAAATATTTTAAGTTTGTTAAAATAATTACAACATGAAATGGAAAATATTGAATTGGATTGAACATACTCAAGCAGACTCGGGGGCAGTCATTGATCGTAATTTGGGATTATTATTGATTTATTTCATAATATTTAACATTGTTAATTGTCATACACGTGTAAAAGCCCAAATATTATGTTCTAATGATCAATGTCTCTAAGGTTCTACATCCAAATGTTATGATATTGTAGAATAGTAGAATAGTCTACGTCCATGAGAAGAACTCAATGATTGTAACTCAGGGAAAGTATTGGTTTATAGTTTCTTAAACTTTTACCGTTTTAAATTATTTGAAACCTATTAACTGGGTGAAGATCTAATGATCTGTTTAAACAATGAATGGATACGGCACAAAATAACAAACGTCCATTTTAAACAGTACAGCTAGCGAGCGTGATGATGAAGGATTACGAGTTTCAAAGAATGGAATGGCGTTTGAGGAATTTACCGTGAAGTTTAGCGAGAAATTTCTAAATATTTATTTCTCAACGGATCATTTGGGCGCCGCTGTGTTAGCCTGACAAGTTACGATGATACAACGACGCGTCTTCACGATAGAGACGCCTTATCTTGCTTCTGATTGGTGGATATTGCTAGCAGCTAGCTTGTTAGCATCCCTCTCGATCCTGGACCTTCCTTTAAGTCACTACTGAAGATAATAATCCACGATGTGGATGAGATGTTCAGAGGATTACTAGTGAAACTTCAAGCGGTGAACTCCTGTAAACACTGACATTTGTTTAGCAACAAAGATGCCACGTTACGCTCGGTCACACTCTTTTTCTCGGTCAAGTCAAAGTAAAGCGTGTCATTTCTATTACACCCTTTGTTTCATGAGTTTGGAATTTGAAAAACATGCCAAATAAAAATGAGTAAGAGGTCGATGACGATTGATCTTCGATCCTAATCGCGAATTTGCACTAACATGTTTATAAGACGCTCCACCTGCTGAGATAGAGAGAAAGAAGGGAAGAGAGAGAAGGGAAGAGAGAGAAGGAAGATAAGAGAGAGAAAGAAGGGAAGAGAGAAAGAAGGGAAGAGAGAGAACAAAGGAGAGAGAGAGAAAGAAGGTAAGAGAGAGAAAGAAGGGAAGAGAGAGAAAGAAGGTAAGAAAGAGAAAGAAGGGAAGAGAGAGAAGGAAGGGAAGAGAGAGAAAGAAGGAAGGAGAGAGAAAGAAGGAGAGAGAGAGAAGGAAGGGAAGAGAGAGAAAGAAGGGAAGAGAGGGAAGGAAGGGAAGAGAGAGAAAGAAGGAGAGAGAGAGAAAGAAGGGAAGAGAGAGAAAGAAGGAGAGAGAGAGAAAGAAGGAGAGAGAGAGAAAGAAGGGAAGAGGGAGAAAGAAGGGAAGAGAGAGAAGGAAGGAAAGAGAGAGAAGGAAGGGAAGAGAGAGAAAGAATGAGAAAGAGAGAAAGAAGGAGAGAGAGAGAAAGAAGGGAAGAGAGAAGGAAGGGAAGAGAGAGAAAAACGGAGAGAGAGAAAGAAGGGAAGAGAGAGAAAGAAGGGAAGAAAGAGAAAGAAGGAGAGAGAGAATGAAGGGAAGAGAGAGAAAGAAGGGAAGAGAGAGAAGGAAGATAAGAGAGAGAAAGAAGGGAAGAGAGAAAGAAGGGAAGAGAGAGAACAAAGGAGAGAGAGAGAAAGAAGGTAAGAGAGAGAAAGAAGGGAAGAGAGAGAAAGAAGGGAAGAAAGAGAAAGAAGGGAAGAGAGAGAAGGAAGGGAAGAGAGAGAAAGAAGGAAGGAGAGAGAAAGAAGGAGAGAGAGAGAAGGAAGGGAAGAGAGAGAAAGAAGGAGAAAGAGAGAAAGAAGGAGAGAGAGAGAAAGAAGGGAAGAGAGAGAAAGAAGGGAAGAGAGAAGGAAGGGAAGAGAGAGAAAAACGGAGAGAGAGAAAGAAGGGAAGAGAGAGAAAGAAGGGAAGAAAGAGAAAGAAGAAGAGAGAGAAAGAAGGGAAGAGAGAGAAAGAAGGGAAGGGAGAGAAGGAAGGGAAGAGAGAGAAAACGGAGAGAGAGACAGAAAGAAGGGAAGAGAGAGAGGAAGAAGGAGATGGAGAGAAATAGGGGAAGAGAGAGAAAGAAGGGAAGAGAGAGAAAGAAGGAGAGAGAGAGAGAAAAGAGTAGTGCGAGTGTGTTCCCTGAAGATTCCAGCGATGCAACAACACGCTCTGACAGAGGAAACCCCTGCAGGCCTAGAGTGAGCAGAAGAATCTTCTGGTTCTTGTTGTTTCTACACTTGAACAGAATCTCTGACCAGGAGTGAAGCAGTTGATGAACTTTATCATCTCGTCCTCCGTCCATCACTTTAATGTATATTTGTTTTACATCATTTTACTTTTGTGTTCTTGATACACATACAATTACACAGTGTGACTTTATCTGTGTTCTTTCATCAGTTATGTGTATCATGTAAACATGAGTGGGTCATGTGATCATGTATGTGTGTCATGTAAACATGAGTGGGTCATGTGATCATGTATGTGTGTCATGTAAACATGAGTGGGTCATGTGATCATGTATGTGTGTCATGTAAACATGAGTGGGTCATGTGATCATGTATGTGTATCATGTAAACATGAGTGGGTCATGTGATCATGTATGTGTGTCATGTAAACGTGAGTGGGTCATGTGATCATGTATGTGTGTCATGTAAACATGAGTGGGTCATGTGATCATGTATGTGTGTCATGTAAACATGAGTGGGTCATGTGATCATGTATGTGTGTCATGTAAACATGAGTGGGTCATGTGATCATGTATGTGTATCATGTAAACATGAGTGGGTCATGTGATCATGTATGTGTGTCATGTGATCATGTATGTGTGTCATGTGATCATGTATATGTGTCATGTGATCATGTATATGTGCCATGTCAACATGAGTGTGTCATGTGATCATGTATGTGTATCATGTAAACATGAGTGGGTCATGTGATCATGTATGTGTGTCATGTGATCATGTATATGTGTCATGTGATCATGTATGTGTATCATGTAAACATGAGTGGGTCATGTGATCAAGTATGTGTATCATGTAAACATGAGTGGGTCATGTGATCATGTATGTGTGTCATGTGATCATGTATATGTGTCATGTGATCATGTATGTGTATCATGTAAACATGAGTGGGTCATGTGATCATGTATGTGTGTCATGTGATCATGTATGTGTGTCATGTGATCATTCATGCATGCAGTGTGACCATCTGTATGTTTCATGTAAACATGTTTGTAATGTAACATTATGTTTGTCATGTGATCATTTATGCATGTCATGTGAACATTGTATGTGTCACGTGACCATGTTGTTGTGCCATGTGGTCATTTATGTCAGATCATGTGACCATTCAGGTATTTCATGTGATAATGTGTTTGTGTTATGTAAACATTGTGTGTGTCATGTGATCATGTTATGTAACATTATATGTATCATGTGATCATGTATTTATGTCACGTCAACATGTGTGTCACGTCAGTCTCTTAAATAAAAATCAAACGAGCTTCACGTGAACTTATGTCGCTCGAACAGATGATTGACGCTGTCAGAGTTGATGATGTCACAGCTGGTGTTAATATGTGAACCCTATACATCCCATAATAGCTGAGGTTACATAACGATGCTGCAGTCATGAATGATCAGCTCAGGCTCAGAACAAACATGTTGCACCTGAGCAAACACAGCTGAGGTTCATCAGATCCATGATGTTCATCTCAGTGTAGATCGGTCACTGAACGTCATTATCGTGTAATATTAACATGTAACAAACATTTGACACGTACGACTGTGTTGAAACAGAATCAAATATTCAAACACCTTCCAGGTAACAACGGTTTCTTCAGCTGCAAGAACAAACATGTCCACATGAACTCACAGCAACATTTACACACGTCCTTGAACGCATCACGAATACGTTTTCACTATACAATATACAAGTGATTAAAATTGAATAAAAACAAATTCAACTTTTCACAATAGAATGTATTGAATTCAACTATTGAACACAATACATGACACTGATATACTTGTTATTTTTAAATATATATAAAGATCTGGATTAATCATCATCCTACAGTTTCATTAAATGTTCCGGCTCTTACAAAAACACTGTTTGTTTAAGTGACATCACTGACAGAGATGTAGGTGCAATCGCTCAGAGAAGGTTGTTGTTCACTCGTCCGTACATGTGTCCATCTGTCAGCAACCGTTTCCAGGGAGACGTCAGAGGATCTTCCTCCAAGTTTTCCGTCCGCCAGGATTCCTCCAACACACCAGGAGCGTCGGAAACTATGATATATATGTGTGTGTATATATATAGATATATATATATCTATATCTGTAGATATAGATATAGATATCTATATCTATAGATTTATATATACTGTATATAAGGAATGTTTAACCTTCGTCAGACGTCGAAGAATAAATGAGGAAATGTCAAAAAACTTCAAAATGTTGATAGAAGTTAAAAACCGAAACTACAGTAAAAAATATATATTTAAATGAACCTAAAACGTCCATTTGTTTGATACTTTTATTAAACAAAGACAAAATATCTGAACTTAAAAAAGTGTAAAATAGAGGTCAATCATTATTGGGAAATGAAGATAAATAATTTAATCTAAGATGAACTAAAATAAAATGATATATTATGTAGTTATAGTTAAATTATAAGTATAATATGAGTGATATAAAGTATCAATGATGAAACATCCCAGCTATGTTAAAACTATTTTTGTAAATTAAAAATAAAAATGTTGTGTTTTTTTAAACCAACGAAAAATACACAGTAGATTAAATATTGCCTACATTAATGTTGCCGTGACGTTGAATTGCGCAACTTTTTAGATTAAATGTGTGAAAACGTTAATATAAACATTAAAAAATATAAAATAAAAAACTTTTTTATTTCCAAATGTAGAAAGAGACAATACAAATAAATTAAATGAATAAATACATTATATTATATAGAAAACGAAAAGAAGAGGAGATTAAGACACAATAAGAAAATGGTCAAATAAATTCAAAATTAAAAGAGAACATGTTTATATCAAACATAAGTTTCGGTGCTCGATGTTTCCCAATAACCTGAAGTAAAAACATGTATTTATTATTGACATTAAGTTCAAGATAAGAGCAAAAACAAGTGATTAAAAGCAATGTGGCCTTCTGGGAAATAAAGTTTGGACCTCGCCTTAAACTGTTTTATTATTAATCACTAGTTTCTGTGTTATGTGTACACGTGTACTAATGTTTGTTGTCTTAATAAACTTCATTCAATGTATGTTTTTGTGTATTTGATGTTTTTGTTTTAATTATCATAAATATTTATTCGTTCTGAAATTGTCTGTATAGATGTAAGTAATTAAGTAAGTAATTTTTTATTTATATAGAGCTTTTCCAGACCAGGGTCACAAAGCGCTTAAACAATCAAAACAATATTCAATAAAGTATATATTTTAAAGATCAAGATAAAACTGATGTATTATTGGTTTAGTAACTATTCTTAATATATATAAGTTTATATTTGTAAAGCGTGTACTGTATGATTTTATATTAAGTGTTTTTATCGTTTATTAAGTGATTTTTTTTTGTTCTTTCCTCTCATATATGTATATTAATTGAATACATTTACAAAGTTACAGTACAGTTATTTATCATTTATTATATTTTATTATGTCAAAATTAAACTGGGTATTTTCCAGATGTATCTTCAACATGTGTCACAAATATATCTGGAGGATGAGCAGGTGAACGAACCCGTCTATGACGTCATCACATCAGACGTATCCGCGGCTATTTCGGTCCAGACTTTTGTTTTTCAACAAACACGGGTGTGCACGGATGGAGGGATGAGAGAGGGAGGGTGTGAGGGAGGAGGACGAGGGGTGAGGCGGGGGAGGAGGGTGTGAGGGAGGAGGCGTGTCTGGCTGCAGCTTCAGGATTTGCTATTTAAAGTTGTGTCACTGTGTCGACGTGACGTGCGTGAGTTGAAGAGTTGCTGATAAGAAAGAAGAGCAGGACGAGAGAAGAGAGGATAAGAGGAAAGAAGAGCAGGACGAGAGAAGAGAGGAATACGTGCAGAGAAGGAAACTCTTGTCGTCCGTCAGTGTCTCACGGTTTGTTTTTACACCTTTTTTATGAATTGATGCCAATTTATGACAAGAACTGGTGTGTGTTTGTATGTGTGTAGTGTGTGTCTGTAGATGTGTGAGTGTGTGTAGGTGGGTGTGTGTGTAGGTGTTTTGTAGGTGTGGATCTGTGTGTGTAGTTGTGTTAGTGTGTGTAGGTGGGTGTGTGTAGGTGTGTGAGTGTGTGTGTAGGTGGGTGTGTGTGTGTAGTTGTGTGAGTGTGTGTAGGTGGGTGTGTGTGTGTAGTTGTGTGAGTGTGTGTAGGTGGGTGTGTGTGTAGGTGTCAGTAGGTGTAGATGTGTGTGTGTGTAGGTGTGAGTGTGTGTAGATGTGTATGTGTGTGTGTGTAGTTGTGTGTGTCTGTGTGTGTGTAGTTGTGTGAGCGTGTGTAGGTGGGTGTGTGTAGGTGTAGATGTGTGTGTGTGATTGTATGTTTGGGTCAGTGTAGATGTGTGCGTGTGTGTGTAGATGTGTGAGTGTGTCTGGGTGTGTTTGCGTGTGAGTTTAGTTGAGAGTGTGTGTGTGTGTGCGTGTGTAGATGTGGGTGTGTTTAAATTCTCTGGGCCACAACACTGCCCTGCTGTGTGTAAAGTAAGTAGGTTGTGTTAAAAAGGGTGTGTGAATGTGTGACTCTAAGAATCTATGAAGTTACTGTGTTTATGTGGTTCAACATTTCCTGAGAAGATAAGAAATGAAACCGACACTATTGTAACCTGGTGAGACACTGGAGTGAGACACCAGAGTGACCTGTGAGACACAAGAGTGACCTGGTGAGACACTAGAGTGACCTGTGAGACACCAGAGTGACCTGGTGAGACACTAGAGTGACCTGTGAGACACCAGAGTGACCTGGTGAGACACTAGAGTGACCTGTGAGACACTAGAGTGACCTGTGAGACACCAGAGTGACCTGGTGAGACACTAGAGTGACCTGTGAGACACTAGAGTGACCTGGTGAGACACTAGAGTGACCTGTGAGACACTGGAGTGAAGTGACCTGTGAGACACTAGAGTGACCTGTGAGACACTGGAGTGAAGTGACCTGTGAGACACTAGAGTGACCTGGTGAGACACTAGAGTGACCTGGTGAGACACTAGAGTGACCTGTGAGACACTGGAGTGAAGTGACCTGTGAGACACTAGAGTGACCTGGTGAAACACTAGAGTGAGACACTAGAGTGACCTGTGAGACACTAGAGTGACCTGGTGAGACACTAGAGTGACCTGTGAGACACTGGAGTGACCTGTGAGACACTAGAGTGACCTGGTGAGACACTAGAGTGGCCTGGTGAGACACTAGAGTGACCTGTGAGACACTGGAGTGAAGTGACCTGTGAGACACTGGAGTGACCTGGTGAGACACTAGAGTGAGACACTGGAGTGACCTGTGAGACACTAGAGTGACCTGGTGAGACACTAGAGTGACCTGTGAGACACTGGAGTGACCTGTGAGACACTGGAGTGACCTGTGAGACTCTAGAGTGACCTGTGAGACACTGGAGTGACCTGTGAGACACCGGAGTGACCTGTGAGACACTAGAGGGACCTGGTGAGACACTAGAGTGACCTGTGAGACACTGGAGTGAAGTGACCTGTGAGACACTGGAGTGACCTGGTGAGACACTAGAGTGACCTGTGAGACACTGGAGTGACCTGTGAGACACTGGAGTGACCTGTGAGACACTAGAGTGGACTGGTGAGACACTAGAGTGACCTGGTGAGACACTAGAGTGACCTGGTGAGACACTAGAGTGACCTGTGAGACACTGGAGTGACCTGTGAGACACTGGAGTGACCTGTGAGACACTAGGGTGACCTGGTGACACAATAGAGTGAGACACTAGAGTGACCTGTGAAACACTGGAGTGACCTGTGAGAAACTAGAGTGACCTGTGAGACACTAGGGTGACCTGGTGAGACACTAGAGTGACCTGTGAGACACTGCAGTGACCTGTGAGACACTAGAGTGACCTGTGAGACACTAGAGTGATGAGGTGAGACACTAGAGTGACCTGTGAGACACTGGAGTGACCTGTGAGACACTGGAGTGACCTGTGAGACACTGGAGTGACCTGTGAGACACTATAGTGACCTGTGAGACACTGGAGTGACCTGTGAGAAACTAGAGTGACCTGTGAGACACTAGGGTGACCTGGTGAGACACTAGAGTGACCTGTGAGACACTGCAGTGACCTGTGAGACACTAGAGTGACCTGTGAGACACTAGAGTGATGAGGTGAGACACTAGAGTGACCTGTGAGACACTGGAGTGACCTGTGAGACACTGGAGTGACCTGTGAGAAACTGGAGTGACCTGTGAGACACTATAGTGACCTGTGAGACACTAGAGTGATGAGGTGAGACACTAGAGTGACCTGTGAGACACTAGAGTGACCTGTGAGACACTAGAGTGACCTGTGAGACACTATAGTGACCTGTGAGACACTGGAGTGACCTGTGAGACACTAGGGTGACCTGGTGAGACACTAGAATGAGACACTAGAGTGACCTGTGCGACACTGTAGCGACCTGTGAGACACTGGAGTGACCTGGTGAGACACTATAGTGACCTGTGAGACACTGGAGTGACCTGTGAGACACTAGGGTGACCTGGTGAGACACTAGAGTGAGACACGAGAGTGACGTGTGAGACACTGGAGTGACCTGTGAGACACTAGAGTGACCTGGTGAGACACTATAGTGACCTGTGAGACACTGGAGTGACCTGTGAGACACTAGGGTGACCTGGTGAGACACTAGAGTGACCTGTGCGACACTGTAGTGACCTGTGAGAAACTAGAGTGACCTGTGAGACACTAGAGTGACCTGGTGAGACACTAGAGTGAGACACTAGAGTGACCTGTGAGACACTGGAGTGACCTGTGAGAAACTAGAGTGACCTGTGAGACACTAGAGTGACCTGGTGAGACACTAGAGTGAGACACTAGAGTGACCTGTGAGACACTGGAGTGACCTGTGAGACACTGGAGTGACCTGTGAGACACTAGAGTGACCTGGTGAGACACTAGAGTGAGACACTAGAGTGACCTGTGAGACACTGGAGTGACCTGTGAGACACTGGAGTGACCTGTGAGACACTAGAGTGACCTGGTGAGACACCAGAGTGACCTGTGAGACACTGGACTGACATGGTGAGACACTAGAGTGAGACGCTAGAGTAACCTGGTGAGACAATAGAGTGAGACAATAGAGTGACCTGGTGAGACACTAGAGTGAGACACTAGGGTGACCTGGTGAGACACTATAGTGACCTGTGAGACACTAGAGTGACCTGGTGAGACACTGGAGTTATACTCTAGAGTGACCTAGTGAGACACTACAGTGAGACACTAGTGTGACCTGGTGAGACACTGGAGTGAACTAGTGAGACACTAGAGTAATCTGGTGAGACACTAGAATGAGACACTAGAGTGATACACTAGAGTGACCTGGTCAGACACTAGAGTGAGATACCAGAGCGCAATACTAGATCGAGAGACTAGAGCGAGATACTAGAGCGAGACACTAGAATGAGACACCAGAGTGAGACGCTATAATGAGACACTAGAGTGAGACACTAGAATGAGACACTAGAGTGTGACAATAGAGTGTGACACTAGAATGAGACACTAGAGTGAGACAATAGAGTGAGACACTAGAGTGAGACACTAGAATGAGTCACTAGAATGAGACACTAAAATGAGACACTAGAATGAGTGACTAGAGTGAGACACTAGAATGAGACACTAGAGTGATACACTAGAATGAGAAACTAGAGTGAGACAATAGAATGAGACACTAGAGTGAGACCCTAGAATGAGACCCTAGAGTGTGACACTAGAGTGAGACAATAGAGTGTGACACTAGAGTGAGACACTAGAATGAGACACTAGAGTGAGACAATAGAGTGAGACACTAGAATGAGACGATAGAGTGAGACAATAGAGTGAGACACTAGAATGAGACAATAGAGTCTGACACTAGAGTGAGACACTAGAATGAGACAATATAGTTAGACACTAGAGTGAGACACTAGAGTGAGGCAGTAGAATGAGACACTGGAATATGACACTAGAGTGAGACACTAGAGTGAGACACTAGAATTACCTGGTCAGTCGTGAGAGATCAATCATCAGCAGAGCAGGATAATGTTTCTTTAGGCTGTCGCAACATTTTCCACTCGTGACTTTGACACATTTGTTTGACACTAATTATGTCTCAGTTGTTTTTCTCCCCCTTGTCCTCCCTAGACCCCCTCCTCCTCCCTCCTCCTCCCTCCTCCTCCCTCCTCCCTCCTCCCTCCTCCCTCCTCCTCCTCCTCCTCCCTCCTCAGCCAATCAACTTCTCCACCAAAAATTCCAGACTTACTGACCAACACTAATGATTCCAACAACAAACCAGACGTAGTTGTGTCGCCTCAGATTCCTTTCATCAAGAAAACACACATCTTATTGTTTTCGATCATAACAAAATACATATTTCAATCAAAGAAGTTATTTCAAAACTATTAGAACAAATCAAAATTAAAAATCACAAACACACATTGAGTAAAATAAATCTAAAAAGGATGAAGAAAAGAAATAAATAATGGAAACTAAAAAAACATGTTCTTTGTCTGTTTGTTGTATTGACCTTGAAACACTTGACTGGCCTCGTCCTGGAACAAACACCAAACAAATCTTATCTTATCTTAACAGTTCTATCGTCGATCAGACGTTTGTTAAAGGAGGAAACAGAAGTCGTTATCAAGTAATGCAGCGTCAATCAGAACGCTGTGTGTTGCGAGATAAGAGACGGACAGGTGGATGTGGGTCACAGGTGAGCAGAGAGTCGACCTCCGGAGGAGAGAAAGGAAGGTTAAACGGCGTCTGGAGTTCATTGACGTCTGTCAGGATTATGGTCTGCAGACTCATGCAGATTAACTCACCTGGAGGATCGTAATCCTGAGCGACCGTCAGTGAGACGAGCAGGACATCGAGGTCGTTCAAGCCGCACTAAGTAACATTTGGATTGTTCTGTTGAAATCATGGCTTTGACACTTTATTCAACACACGTTTTATACAAAATCAAAATAAGACAAACAGAATAAACAGAGAAAATGCATCAACACATCACTACCATCTAGTGGACTCTGAAGATAATGACACTGTTTCATGAAGCTTCATCGACACATCACTACCATCTAGTGGACTCTGAAGATAATGACACTGTTTCATGAAGCTTCATAAACACATCACTACCATCTAGTGGACTCTGAAGATAATGACACTGTTTCATGAAGCTTCATCGACACATCACTACCATCTAGTGGACTCTGAAGATAATGACACTGTTTCATGACTCTGAAGATAATGACACTGTTTCATGAAGCTTCATCGACACATCACTACCATCTAGTGGACTCTAGTGGACTCTGAAGATAATGACACTGTTTCATGAAGCTTCATCGACACATCACTACCATCTAGTGGACTCTGAAGATAATGACACTGTTTCATGAAGCTTCATCGACACATCACTACCATCTAGTGGACTCTGAAGATAATGACACTGTTTCATGAAGCTTCATCGACACATCACTACCATCTAGTGGACTCTGAAGATAATGACACTGTTTCATGAAGCTTCATCAACACATCACTACCATCTAGTGGACTCTGAAGATAATGACACCGTTTCATGAAGCTTCATCGACACATCACTACCATCTAGTGGACTCTGAAGATAATCACACTGTTTCATGAAGCTTTATCAACACATCACTACCATCTAGTGGACTCTGAAGATAATCACACTGTTTCATGAAGCTTCATCGACACATCACTACCATCTAGTAGACTCTGAAGATAATGAATTTAATATATTGAAATTAGTTTTTGAACGATTGGAAATAGAATATCAAACAATATTTTGATGATATTTGTCGAACCGATCCGTGTATTTTGTATCACATCCTTCAGGTCATGGGTGTGAAGATGCTCCAGTGTTTTCCCTTCTATCGTCGCTGCAAAGAGCGCAGCAAGGGACGACAGAGCCCCCAAGTGGCCAGTAAGTGACACTACAACCTGTGAAAATAAAATGACCTCAAGATGACCTCGTATTTTCTTCTGCGTCCCAGTGTCGGTCCAGGACATGAAGCCACGTCTTCAGTCCACCACGTCCTGGGGCAGCGACAGCGACGGCAGCCTGAGCCGCGGCTCGCAGATTTATTTCTCCACTAAGGCCCGCGTCTCCTTCAGACACCAGCTGGACAGCAACGTCAACGCCGTGGACGCCACGTACTGAAGGCTTTGAGCGCGAGCGTCGTCGGACTCGGACACGTGGCTCAGGATCCACCGACGAGGACTTCACGGGTCGTTTCACACCCATCGACACCAGCGTGTGCTTTATTTTTGTATCATAGGAACTTGTTTTGATACTTTCCCTCTAGAAACATGTAAAAGTAGGTCAACGAGTAGAACCTGATGATAAGAATTAACCTTAAGATTTAATGTTTTTTTAAATACTTGACTCTCATTTTGACACCAGAGTACACTAAAGAAATAAAATAGGAGGAAGTTGTGACGAGGAATGTGGATTTTATTTTGTTAAAAAAGCAAGATGGCGGAGGACGGTCACTGCATGCTCTTGGGTTTGGAGATGACGCCGTCAGGATAGTGCTTCTTGAAGCGAGCCACCACGTCCGGGTCCAGGAGGTGGATCCCATCCAGCTGGTTCCCCAGAGTCACCCTGAGAAGAAGAGAGTCGCGGATGAAGAGAGTCAAGTGTTTCAGTCAAGGTTCATTTTTGGTTGTGGAAGTTGAATGCAAGACTTTTTGAAAGAACCAAAAATGTTAAATGTGGGACTTTTTGAATGAACCAAAAATGTTAAATGTGTGACCTTTTGAAATAATAAAAAATGTTAAATGTGAGACTTTTTGAAATAATAAAACATGTTGAATGCAAGACTTTTTGAAAGAACCAAAAATGTTAAATGTGGGACTTTTTGAAAGAATCAAAAATGTTAAATGTGGGACTTTTTTAAAGAATCAAAAATGTTGAATGCAAGACTTTTTTAAAGAATCAAAAATGTTGAATGAGAGACTTTTTGAAATAATAAAAAATGTTAAATGTGAGACTTTTTGAAAGAATAAAAAATGTTGAATGCGAGACTTTTTGAAAGAATAAAAAATGTTGAATGTGAGACTTTTTGAAAGAATCAAAAATGTTGAATGTGAGACTTTTTGAAAGAATAAAAAATGTTGAATGCAAGACTTTTTGAAAGAATCAAAAATGTTGAATGTGAGACTTTTTGAAAGAATCAAAAATGTTGAATGTGAGACTTTTTGAAAGAATCAAAAATGTTGAATGCAAGACTTTTTTAAAGAATCAAAAATGTTGAATGTGAGACTTCTTGAAAGAATAAAAAATGTTGAATGTGAGACTTTTTGAAAGAATAAAAAATGTTGAATGCAAGACTTTTTGAAAGAATAAAAAATGTTGAATGTGAGACTTTTTGAAAGAATCAAAAATGTTGAATGTGAGACTTTTTGAAAGAATCAAAAATGTTGAATGTGAGACTTTTTGAAAGAATCAAAAATGTTGAACGTGAGACTTTTTTAAGAATCAAAAATGTTGAATGTGAGACTTTTTGAAAGAATCAAAAATGTTGAACGTGAGACTTTTTGAAATAATAAAAAATGTTGAATGTGAAACTTTTTTAAGAATCAAAAATGTTGAATTTGAGACTTTTTGAAAGAATCAAAAATGTTTAATGTGAAACTTTTTTAAGAATCAAAAATGTTGAATTTGAGACTTTTTGAAAGAATAAAAAATGTTTAATCTGAGGCTTTTTGAAAGAATACTAAAATCTTGAACGCTAGACTTTCTGAAAGAATCAAAAGTGAAATAAAAGCTTCACATCAATCATGTTGGTTTAGGAACTTTTTTTCTTTAGACTATTTTATGATTCAAACATAAATGTGACTTTTATTCACTGAAAAACTTTCCTTGAATCTCTTATCATGTCTTCTTTGACATTTTTAATGTTATTATTTTACATTCATGTGTTGAATGTGTATGAAGAGTTTCTGAGGATCGATGTGATCAATAAACAATATTGATGGATCAACTTAATTGATCCTCTGCTGAGATTCATTGAAGCGTTTCAAGAATGAAAGACGTGTTCAAATCTTGTTTCATTCTCAGATTTCATTCATACGAGTCCAGGAAATTGTCTCCAGATAAGAAAAGACTCAAATAAGACCCAAGATGCTAGAAAACTGTTAAAAAACTCAATTTATGATAAACTTAAATATTGCAATTTTTCTTGAAGATACAATATTGATACAACTGTATCCATTTATTAATAAATAATATTATTTTGTATTTCAGGCTTTTTGTTCATTTTTGTTTTGCATTGAACTTTTGGCCACTAAATGGCAGAAGTCATTATTCCTGAATCCCAGCGAGAGCCGGGCGATGACTGAGCACAAGAGGATACAGTGACTCTAGCATCAAATAAAGATGATGATTTGACACATTAAAATTATTTTTTTTCATTTTTGGGTTTTTTTTTCAATTTTTGGGGTAAAGTTAAACTTCTGGCTGCTTGAACTTGCAGCAGTCATGACACCTGAAACCCCACAAGTTCCGGGGGGTGACTGGGGACAAGAGGATACAATGACTCCAGCAGCTTTTATGCTGATGTTTGGACATATTTTGGTTTGAAAACAAATAAAAGCAGTTAAGACTTCGTCAAGAGTCATGTGGTCTGTAAATACTACAACACCAGAGTCAAGTACTTGACAATATTACACATATATCCTTGTTACTACACTATCACAACACCAGAGTCAAGTACTCTACAATACTAAACATATACTGTATACTTGTTACAACAGTATCACAACACTAGAGTCAAGTACTGGACAATACTAGACTTACATACTTGTTACTACACTATCACAACACTAGAGTCAAGTACTCGACAATACTACACATATACTGTATACTTGTTACTACAGTATCACAACACTAGAGTCAAGTACTTGACAATACTGCACATATATCCTTGTTTGTAATGTATTCATTCAATACGTATGGTATTGAATGAATACATTATCTTTGCTTTATAGTCATTGACAGAACCAGGTACTTTTGAATGAATCTCATCATCAAGTCTAATCATGTTCCTTCAGAATCTTTACCAGTTCGGTTGCACGTTGTGAGGTCGACCGAACAGCTCGATCTTGCGAGTCCCGGGCGAGAGTCTCTCGATCATGCCGTAGATCTCGTCCGGCTTGTGGCTGGTGGAGCGCACCTGAGAGGGGTTTAACATCAGATTCAACTTTATTAACACTTGACAAACGACAAACTCTCACCTCGGCCACGATGACGTCACAGTCCAGACCTCGGTTGAATCCCTGAGGGTTCCCCTTCATGCCCACCTGCAATCAGGGATATTATAGTGTTCTTTATTGAACGCTTGAATTAGGGCGAAGTAAATAAAACAGTTTTGAATGTTTTTAACACACAGAGTTTCATATCAAAAATACTGAATAGTGTCACCAGACGATACTGCTTTCAGCCAATCACGGGACAGCAGACGATCACATGACGACATAGCGGCAAAGGTTCAGGTGATTGTGAAGGATTTCAAACTTACGACACTATTGTGTCAAAATTTGTTTATTGAATTAAAAAATAATGAATTTAAATAAATATTGAATATAAACTGTATATTGTATTACAAATGTTGATTCAACCTTTAAGCAAATAAATGATTGAATTACAAAAGATAATGAAAAACTACACATTTCAATAATGAAACACTTCTGATGACCCTGAGGGTCGCGCTCAAGGTCGTACCAGGCAGTGCTCCTTCCCGTGGTTGAGCCAGTGACCCGTCCTGCCGGTGCGGATGATTCTCTGGAGCTGGTTGGTCTTCACCCAGATGATCTCATCCACGTGCTCGTAGCTGCAGAGACGACTCACATCAACGTGGATCCAAGAGCTTCGACGCCATCACACACTTACCCCCAGAGACTGAGGCACTCGCGCCCCAACTCCATCGCCCTGAAACCACACCAAAGAATCAGAAATGGGAGACTTTTTGAAAGATATAAAAATGTTTTATATATTTACTGAAATAACAATGTGACTGTCAATCATTTCTATATTTTTATATATTTACTGAAATAACACGGTGACTGTCAATCATTTCTATATATTTATATATTTACTGAAATAACACTGTGACTGTCAATCATTTCTATATTTTTATATATTTACTGAAATAACACTGTGACTGTCAATCATTTCTATATTTTTATATATTTACTGAAATAACACTGTGACTGTCAATCATTTCTATATTTTTATATATTTACTGAAATAACACGGTGACTGTCAATCATTTCTATATTTTTCTATATTTACTGAAATAACACGGTGACTGTCAATCATTTCTATATATTTCTTTATTTACTGAAATAACACAGTGACTGTCAATCATTTCTATATTTTTATATATTTACTGAAATAACACTGTGACTGTCAATCATTTCTATATTTACTGAAATAACACGGTGACTGTCAATCATTTCTATATTTACTGAAATAACACGGTGACTGTCAATCATTTCTATATATTTCTATATTTACTGAAATAACACTGTGACTGTCAATCATTTCTATATATTTCTATATTTACTGAAATAACACGGTGACTGTCAATCATTTCTATATATTTCTATATTTACTGAAATAACACTGTGACGGTCAATCATTTCTATATATTTCTATATTTACTGAAATAACACGGTGGCTGTGAATCATTTCTATATTTTTATATATTAACTGAAATAACGCTGTGACTGTCAATCATTTCTATATATTTCTATATTTACTGAAATAACACTGTGACTGTCAATCATTTCTATATATTTCTATATTTACTGAAATAACACTGTGACTGTCAATCATTTCTATATTTTTATATATTTACTGAAATAACACTGTGACTGTCAATCATTTCTATATATTTATATATTTACTGAAATAACATAGTGACTGTGAATCATTTCTATATTTTTATATATTAACTGAAATAACGCTGTGACTGTCAATCATTTCTATATATTTCTATATTTACTGAAATAACACTGTGACTGTAAATCATTTCTATATATTTCTATATTTACTGAAATAACACTGTGGCTGTCAATCATTTCTATATATTTCTATATTGACTGAAATAACACGGTGGCTGTCAATCATTTCTATATATTTATATATTAACTGAAATAACGCGGTGACTGTCAATCATTTCTATATATTTCTATATTTACTGAAATAACACTGTGACTGTCAATCATTTCTATATATTTTTATATTTACTGAAATAACACTGTGACTGTCAATCATTTCTATATATTTCTATATTTACTGAAATAACACGGTGACTGTCAATCATTTCTATATATTTATATATTAACTGAAATAACACTGTGACTGTCAATCATTTCTATATTTTTATATATTTACTGAAATAACACTGTGACTGTCAATCATTTCTATATTTTTATATATTTACTGAAATAACACAGTAGCTGTCAATCATTTCCATATATTTATATATTTTCCATTAATCATTGAATTAAAATATGTTTATATTTTCAAAATAAATGCATTTTTCTGTAGAAAATATAATATAAATATAAAAAATATTTTCTTAATTTAATTTTTAAATTTTATTTATAGTCTTTTAAACTCAATACAGAAATGTTGCTCTAATCGTGTCTCCAGACTAAACCAACAGAGCACAGAGCTACTGGATCAAACTTTCAGCCAATCATCATTATACCAACATGTTTATACTGAATACTACGAATGAAAAAATATTTAATTAAAAAATATATTTTGTTTATTATTGTAGTTCTAATATCAAACTCTATGTGTAAAAAAAGTTTGAATTAATTTCTTTTAAAAAACGTACTCAATCTTTCAATAAACAAATTCATTTATTTTTTATCGCTTTATCCCTTATGGGGGTCGCGGGGAGACTGGAGTCTATCCCAGTTTCATTGGGCGAGAGGCAGGGGACACCCTGGACAGGACGCCAGTCCCTCTCAGGGCACACAAAGACAGACAACCATTCACACACACACTCATACCTATGGACAATTTACGCAAGTTCTCAATCAACCTCTGTATGTTTTTGGACTGTGGGAGGAAACCGGAGTGTCCGGAGTAAACCCACACAACACGGGGAGAACATACTAACTCCACACAGAAAGGTCACAAGTTGGCTCGTCCTGGAAGCGAACCAGCAACCTTCTAACCACCGCGCCACCGTGTGCCCCTCAATAAAGAACTTCTTGAATTAAAGGATTGTTTCTAAATTAAATACTTCAACTAAAACAACATGTCAATCAAAAACTCGACATTTAAACGATGAATAATCGCTGATAATAAACCATCGATTTTGAAGGTAAACTGAAGAACTTCTTTACCGGCCGGTGACCCAGAGGAAGACGAAGCCGTCGTCCTGCAGCAGTGGGATGTGCAGCTTCCTCATCTCGTCGTCGGTCAGGGTCCCGTACGGCAGCTCCATGTGGATGTCCCAGGGGGGGTCGGCCATCACCACCGCGAACTTGCCCAGGATGGACACGTCCAGGTACCGGATGTCGCAGCAGATCCACTGCGGGAGGGGGAAGCAAGAGTGTTGAACGCTGGCGCCACCTGCTGCCGGGTCCTCACCTGTGGGTGGAAGAGGGTCCCCACGTTGCTGTCGGCGTCCCCCGAGTGCAGCCCAAGCTCCGTGGCCCCGGCCTCGGGCCCCAGCAGGCACCCCTCGGCCTCCGGGACGCAGTCGATCTCGTAGTGGACGTACTTGCAGGTGTCCATGTGGAAGCAGGTGTTGAGGAAGGAGCAGTCGCCCAGGCTCTCGTCCGTGTGCTTGTTGATGATGCGGCTGTTGGACAGTTTCAGGACGAACACGTGTCATCATCCTTCGTGATGGAGTCACAATATGCACATGTACTCGACCGAACACTCCCAACACACACCATCCTCGTCCACAGCCTTGTCACCTCCCGCCTCCACTATTGTAACTCGCTCAAAATCACTCTGCTGCGAGCTCAACCAGTCATACACCTGCGTTCAACATGTCATACATGCGCGTTCTAGCCGTCATACACGCGCTCAACTTCCCGTCTGCCCTCCTCTGCCCCTCTAATCATTATATCTACCTGTCTAACCTCACGTCTACCAGTCTGACCTCACGTCTACCCGTCTGACCTCACGTCTACCCGTCTGACCTCACGTCTACCCGTCTGACCTCACATATACCCGTCTGGCCTCACATCTACCCGTCTGACCTCACATCTACCCGTCTGACCTCACATATACCCGTCTGACCTCACATATACCCGTCTGACCTCACATATACCTGTCTGACCTCACATATACCCATCATCTACCCGTCTGACCTCACGTCTACCCGTCTGGCCTCACGTCTACCCGTCTGACCTCACATATACCCGTCTGACCTCACATCTACCCGTCTGACCTCACATATACCCATCATCTACCCGTCTGACCTCACGTCTACCCGTCTGACCTCATATCTACCCGTCTAACCTCACGTCTACCCGTCTGACCTCACATCTACCCATCTGACCTCACATATACCCATCATCTACCCGTCTGACCTCACGTCTACCCGTCTGACCTCACGTCTACCCGTCTGACCTCACATATACCCATCATCTACCCGTCTGACCTCACGTCTACCCGTCTGACCTCACATATACCCATCATCTACCCGTCTGACCTCACGTCTACCCGTCTGACCTCACGTCTACCCGTCTGACCTCATATCTACCCGTCTGACCTCACGTCTACCCGTCTGACCTCACATCTACCCATCATCTACCCGTCTGACCTCACGTCTACCCGTCTGACCTCACGTCTACCCGTCTGACCTCACATCTACCCGTCTGACCTCACATATACCCATCATCTACCCGTCTGACCTCACGTCTACCCGTCTGACCTCATATCTACCCGTCTAACCTCACGTCTACCCGTCTGACCTCACGTCTACCCGTCTGACCTCATGTCTACCCGTCTGACCTCACATCTACCCGTCTGACCTCATATCTACCCGTCTGACCTCACGTCTACCCGTCTGACCTCATATCTACCCGTCTGACCTCACGTCTACCCGTCTGACCTCACGTCTACCCGTCTGACCTCACGTCTACCCGTCTGACCTCACGTCTACCCGTCTGACCTCACATCTACTACCCGTCTGACCTCATATCTACCCGTCTGACCTCACATATACCCATCATCTACCCGTCTGACCTCACGTCTACCCGTCTGACCTCACGTCTACCCGTCTGACCTCACATCTACCCGTCTGACCTCACATATACCCATCATCTACCCGTCTGACCTCACGTCTACCCGTCTGACCTCATATCTACCCGTCTAACCTCACGTCTACCCGTCTGACCTCACGTCTACCCGTCTGACCTCATATCTACCCGTCTGACCTCACGTCTACCCGTCTGACCTCACATCTACCCGTCTGACCTCACATATACCCATCATCTACCCGTCTGACCTCACGTCTACCCGTCTGACCTCACATATACCCATCATCTACCCGTCTGACCTCACGTCTACCCGTCTGACCTCACATCTACCCGTCTGACCTCACATATACCCATCATCTACCCGTCTGACCTCACGTCTACCCGTCTGACCTCACGTCTACCCGTCTGACCTCATATCTACCCGTCTGACCTCACGTCTACCCGTCTGACCTCACATCTACCCATCATCTACCCGTCTGACCTCACGTCTACCCGTCTGACCTCACGTCTACCCGTCTGACCTCACATCTACCCGTCTGACCTCACATATACCCATCATCTACCCGTCTGACCTCACGTCTACCCGTCTGACCTCATATCTACCCGTCTAACCTCACGTCTACCCGTCTGACCTCACGTCTACCCGTCTGACCTCATATCTACCCGTCTGACCTCACGTCTACCCGTCTGACCTCACGTCTACCCGTCTGACCTCACATCTACCCGTCTGACCTCATATCTACCCGTCTGACCTCACGTCTACCCGTCTGACCTCATATCTACCCGTCTGACCTCACGTCTACCCGTCTGACCTCACGTCTACCCGTCTGACCTCACGTCTACCCGTCTGACCTCACATCTACTACCCGTCTGACCTCATATCTACCCGTCTGACCTCACATATACCCATCATCTACCCGTCTGACCTCACGTCTACCCGTCTGACCTCACGTCTACCCGTCTGACCTCACATCTACCCGTCTGACCTCACATATACCCATCATCTACCCGTCTGACCTCACGTCTACCCGTCTGACCTCATATCTACCCGTCTAACCTCACGTCTACCCGTCTGACCTCACGTCTACCCGTCTGACCTCATATCTACCCGTCTGACCTCACGTCTACCCGTCTGACCTCACATCTACCCGTCTGACCTCACATATACCCATCATCTACCCGTCTGACCTCACGTCTACCCGTCTGACCTCATATCTACCCGTCTGACCTCACATATACCCATCATCTACCCGTCTGACCTCACATCTACCCGTCTGACCTCACATATACCCATCATCTACCCGTCTGACCTCACGTCTACCCGTCTGACCTCACGTCTACCCGTCTGACCTCACGTCTACCCGTCTGACCTCACGTCTACCCGTCTGACCTCACATCAACCCGTCTGACCTCACGTCTACCCGTCTGACCTCACATCTACTACCCGTCTGACCTCACATCTACTACCCGTCTGACCTCATATCTACCCGTCTGACCTCATATCTACCCGTCTGACCTCACATCAAATTATATAATTGAATTATCCTAAAACAGTAATCAAGTGATTAAAAAAGAAAAACACTTCAACGTTAGAAATGAAACATTAAATCTTCAGGCGACACTGATGTAGTCGTGTATCTGATGTAGTCGTGTATCTGATGTAGTCGTGTATCTGAGGTACTCGTGTATCTGATGTACTCGTGTATCTGATGTAGTCGTGTATCTGATGTAGTCGTGTATCTGATGTAGTCGTGTATCTGAGGTACTCGTGTATCTGATGTAGTCGTGTATCTGATGTAGTCGTGTATCTGATGTAGTCGTGTATCTGATGTAGTCGTGTATCTGAGGTACTCGTGTATCTGATGTACTCGTGTATCTGATGTACTCGTGCATCTGATGTACTCGTGTATCTGATGTAGTCGTGTATCTGATGTAGTCGTGTATCTGATGTAGTCGTGTATCTGATGTACTTGTGTATCTGATGTACTCGTGTATCTGATGTACTTGTGTATCTGATGTACTCGTGTATCTGATGTACTCGTGTATCTGATGTACTCGTGTATCTGATGTACTTGTGTATCGTTCAACCAACCGAAAGTGCAGTTTGGTGCACGGCTGCGGTGCATCTCCGGATCTGACGCACTCTTCTTTGGTCCCGTGGTCGCAGAACTCTTGGACCTGAGCCCGACCCCGTGATCGGAACTTTTCCACGATGGACTGTTCCTTGGCGGTGCTGGTGTTGAGCAGCTCCAGGATCTCTCTGCTGACCTGCACACAAAAAACATCTACAGCAAACTTGTCAAACATAAGGTGATTAAATGATATTATGAAGGTGGTTTTGGTTCTTTATTTTTCTTTATTATAAGTATTTTCAATAATGTCTGAATGGATACGTCTGTACGGACTTCAAGACTTTTTCAAGTTAAAAAAGAATGTTTTTCATTGAAGAAACTTTTTTAGGATGAAATATTTATGACAAAAATGTCGTAAACCATAATGAGGCCAAAACACAATAAAGAAAACTGTTTAATTAAAAAACTTTAAACTTTAGAAATACTTTTTTTTATAATAGTATAATAATAATAGAAGACTTTCTTTATTATGACTTTGACAAACCCTGATCCCTTGGATTAGTGATTCATTGTGTTGTCTCTGGGACAAGGAATTTAAATCATATTTTATTTGTATCATACTGGTTTATATTTTGATGAAGTGTGTATAAAATATATATTTTTAATTATAATTAACATGCAAATATTTATATAACAGTTACGACTTCTTCAAGAGTCATGTGGTCTGTAAATTCTACAAAACCAGAGTCAAGCACTCGACAATACTACACATATATACTTGTTACTACACTATCACAACACCAGAGTCAAGTACTCGACAATACTACAAATACATCCTTGTTACTACACTATCACAACACCAGAGTCCAGTACTCAACAATACTACAAATACATCCTTGTTACTACACTATCACAATACCAGAGTCCAGTACTCGACAATACTACAAATATATCCTTGTTACTACACTATCACAACACCAGAGTCAAGTACTCGATAATACTTCAAATATATCCTTGTTACTACACTATCACAACACCAGAGTCCAGTACTCGACAATACTACAAATACATCCTTGTTACTACACTATCACAATACCAGAGTCCAGTACTCGACAATACTACAAATACATCCTTGTTACTACACTATCACAACACCAGAGTCAAGTACTCGACAATACTACAAATACATCCTTGTTACTACACTATCACAACACCAGAGTCCAGTACGCGACAATACTACAAATACATCCTTGTTACTACACTATCACAATACCAGAGTCAAGTACTCGACAATACTACAAATACATCCTTGTTACTACACTATCACAACACCAGAGTCAAGTACTCGACAATACTACAAATACATCCTTGTTACTACACTATCACAACACCAGAGTCCAGTACTCGACAATACTACAAATACATCCACGTTACTACACTATCACAAAACCAGAGTCAAGTACTCAACAATTATACACATATATCTACTACTTTTTTTACGTATTTAACGTTTGTTTTTTGCAGGTCGTTTTTATCTGAAGATCTGTCCGTGACAATAATGCACACAATAGTGGGTCTGCTGTGCAAAAAAGCATCCGTCCGCAGAGTTAAAAATACTTGGTTCCTACCTTCTTACTCTGCTGCTCTTTCGTGGACTGCTGGCTCAACAGACTCTCGATCTCCAAGTCCAGGTGGGACGACTGGCTTTTGCTGCTGCGGCCTTTCTTGTCGGCACAACTCCCCGACACCGACGGCACGGCCAGTTGCAGGGACGAAGGCGGTGGTGCTGACGTGGAGGAGGAGTGTGGAGGAGAAGTAGAGCTTTGTGAGGAAGACGCTGTCCTTTTACTGTGGATCTGAGCCTCCGCCTTCCTCTTCACACCGGCCCGCTGAGCTCCGGACGCCGAGCCGATCATAGCCCAGAGCTTGGTGTGGTCCACAGCGACGACCACCGTTAGGGCGGCGGGCGCAGTGGTCGCCGTTGTTGTAGCCGCAGACAAAGAAGCAGGCTGTCGTATCTCGATGAGCTCCTGAGCTGAGAACTTCATCAGAAGACTCCTGATGCAGCCGTGACTCACAGAACCTTCGGACTGGAAAATATGTTCGATAAAAATCAGACTTCATCTGAAACCTTGTTTGCTTTAGACGACAACTCACAGTTTTGAGATCACTGGTGATCGCCAATGAGTCCGTCGGCAGCGACAGGCTAATATCAGACAGATATCCCAGAAGCCTCTTCTCCAACTCTGGGTCCGGTGTTTGTTCCGTCGGGTCCTGAGCAGGACTTGGCACCGGTGGAGTCGGACTATCGCTCCTGGTTGTAACGACATCTGTGCTTCCTCCAACGTCTGACATGAAGATCGTAGTAAAAACTCAAATTATGTTAATGTTATATAGTAGTTGTCAATTACACAACTGCACATGTGCGGAGACTGCAGTTGTTGTACAGTGTAGAAAAGGATGTGGATTATTTGATCACAGGAATATATGGAGTTATCAGTTCTAATCTAAATATTAAATGATATGAATTAATTTAACATTTCAAATGTTTTTTTTAATGTTGTTGTTTAGCAATCAGTATATTTTTAATTGACTCTGGTGTTGAGATAGTTTAGTAACAAGTATATATGTGTAGTATTGTCCAGTACTTGACTCTGGTGTTGAGATAGTTTAGTAACAAGTATATATGTGTAGTATTGTCCAGTACTTGACTCTGGTGTTGAGATAGTTTAGTAACAAGGATATATATGTAGTATTGTCAAGTACTTGACTCTGGTGTTGTGATAGTGTAGTAACAAGTATATATGTGTAGTATTGTCAAGTACTTGACTCTGGTGTTGTGATAGTGTAGTAACAAGTATATATGTGTAGTATTGTCAAGTACTTGACTCTGGTGTTGTGATAGTGTAGTAACAAGTATATATGTGTAGTATTGTCAAGTACTTGACTCTGGTGTTGTGATAGTGTAGTAACAAGTATATATGTGTAGTATTGTCAAGTACTTGACTCTGGTGTTGTGATAGTGTGGTAACAAGTATATATGTGTAGTATTGTCAAGTACTTGACTCTGGTGTTGTGATAGTGTAGTAACAAGTATATATGTGTAGTATTGTCAAGTACTTGACTCTGGTGTTGTGATAGTGTAGTAACAAGTATATATGTGTAGTATTGTCAAGTACTTGACTCTGGTGTTGTGATAGTGTAGTAACAAGTATTTATGTGTAGTATTGTCAAGTACTTGACTCTGGTGTTGTGATAGTGTGGTAACAAGTATATATGTGTAGTATTGTCAAGTACTTGACTCTGGTGTTGTGATAGTGTAGTAACAAGTATATATGTGTAGTATTGTCAAGTACTTGACTCTGGTGTTGTGATAGTGTAATAACAAGTATATATGTGTAGTATTGTCCAGTACTTGACTCTGGTGTTGAGATAGTTTAGTAACAAGGATATATTTGTAGTATTTTCGAGTACCTGACTCTGGTTTTGTGATAGTGTAGTAACAAGGATATATGTGTAGTATTGCGGAGTACTAATATGTCCAAACATCAGCTTTTTTTAAATAATTTATTTGAAATAATCTGTATATTAATAAATAGGTAATACTAATTTGAAGCCTTTCAAGGAATATTATATCAAAATGTGTATACTGATTTAAGAAGTTACCCATTAAAAGAAAAATAGAATTAGGAAAATGTATATTTGATTTGAATTACAATACCAAACAAACACAAACTTGAGAAACAACATTTCAAATAAAAAATACCAAAGTTTGAACAATTAAATATTTAAATGGAACTGATTTACTTCCGTTGAAACCTTACAAAATGTACAAGTAGTGTAATAGTGTTTTTGGTAATATACTACATTCAATCTGTTGTGTCAATTGTGAGAGGAACAACAACACAAAAGGAAACTGATCCACCATTTAAAATGTCCTTTATCTTTGTATGTGTTATAACGGAATTTAACAAATACAGAGGTGATTAAATTGAAATTTCGGAAAACAATAGTCTTGCACAATTGAATTCATCTTTAGAACTGAATCAACGTATTGAGTTTGTGTCTGTATTGTCGCACAGTGAGTTGAACACAGACCCGCAGACAGTTGATCCTTCCTCCGCCGCTGCAGTCTCTCCCTCAGCGAGTCCAGCTGCTTCTTGTGCGCCTGGATGTCGCTCCATGTGTCCGACATGTCAAACTCCTGCAAGGGTTTGAGTAAATGTCCGAACTCGGGAGTCACTTCACGCACGTAAACAAAGCGCTACCCGCGCCAAAGCGACCCTCACGTTGTGTTGCACACGGCAAAAGTCGGCGGTGCAACAAGAAACAAGAAAAATAGTTCCGGGTTGATTCGCTGAAACTACAACGTTAAATAGAAACAAGTTGTATAGAAATAAATACATTTAAAAAAATTAATTAATAAAATCGGAGGCTTGGAATATATATATATATTAAAAAAAAAGTTATATCTGCAATATATACTTTAGTTTCTCATCGGGGACTTTTTAAAACGGACACTTCCAGTGTCTCGAAAAATTAAATGTCCACTTCCGGTTGCTGATATTGGCGAGACTGTTGAACATTTCTGGAGCTGCTAGCTTTGTTTGTTTTCTACTGTATTATCTCACAGCTGTGTTGACTTTAATGTCGCAGCTGGATCACCTACATCCGTAAACAAACGTCTGGAAACTGCACACGCAAACATGTCGGAGGACGAGAAGCACGACGGACCATTGGAAGAAGAAAAGGAATTAGAATTTGTGAAGGTGATTCTTTGAATAAACACTTTTATCGGCATATTACAATATACAAATATCTAACCATGTTTATACAGAATGTTTAAAGACTGGTTACTACAACAACGGGGTCTCAGATCAGATTTCATCTCATATTACATTCATGCTAGATGTAGAATCAACCATTTATATATTTAGATTAATAGTTCTATAGAACGTTTTTAACTGATCTGATTTGTACATGCGCAGTTGAAATAACTTGATTATCTCTATTTATATACTTGATATATATATAAATGTCCTGAAATCTTTCATCTTTAACCATGTCTATATTCGTGTGCCTCAGGAGCTCGTGGACCAGCTGTACAACTACAGAGACGGTTACTTTGAGTCTCACAGTGTAGAAGACGCTGGGAGGAAACGACAGGACGTCGCAGAGGAGCAGGAGAAGACGCTGAAGAAACTGCTGGAGAGAGAAGGTGATGTTCACCGTCACGGATTGACGGACATTCTTGTGTCATTAACTCGACTTTTCTTCCCTTACCTCAGAAAGCCTGAAGCACAAGGCTGAGTTCTTGCTGCAGAAAGGCAGGTGTCTCAACGTCGCTCCGGACTTCAATAAAGAAGCAGAAGAATGCTTGTCCAGGGCTGTGAAGTTGAACCCCAGCATGCTGGAGGCTTGGAACACTTTGGGCGAGCAGTTTTGGAAGAAGGGAGACATCGCTGGAGCTAAGAACTGCTTCACAGGAGCCCTGCAACAGGTCAGATAACACTTATCACATTTAACTTGAATTACACTGATTACATGAATTCACATCTAACTGTGCATTGTGGTAAATAGGGCTGAGTATCTAGCCGTACAATGATTATCATGATAAAGTGGCAACAATACATTATATATTGACTCTGGTGTTTTGATAGTGTAGTAACAAGGATATATTTGTAGTATTGTCAAGTACTTGACTCTGGTGTTGTGATAGTGTAGTAACAAGGATATATTTGTAGTATTGTCAAGTATTTGACTCTGGTGTTTTGATAGTGTAGTAACAAGTATATATTTGTAGTATTGTCAAGTACTTGACTCTGGTGTTGTGATAGTGTAGTAACAAGGATATATTTGTAGTATTGTCAAGTATTTGACTCTGGTGTTGTGATAGTGTAGTAACAAGGATAGATTTGAAGTATTGTCGAGTACTTGACTCTGGTGTTGTGATAGTGTAGTAACAAGGATACATTTGTAGTATTGTCCAGTACTTGACTCTGGTGTTGTGATAGTGTACTAACAAGTATATATGTGTAGTATTGTCGAATACTTGACTCTGGTGTTGTGATAATGTAGTAACAAGGATATATGTGTAGTATTGTCGAGTACCTGACTCTGGTGTTGTGATAGTGTAGTAACAAGTATATATGTGTAGTATTGCCGAATACTTGACTCTGGTGTTTTGATAGTGTAGTAACAAGGATAGATTTGTAGTATTGTCCAGTACTTGACTCTGGTGTTTTGATAGTGTACTAACAAGTATATATGTGTAGTATTGTCGAGTACTTGACTCTGGTGTTTTGATAGTGTAGTAACAAGGATATATGTGTAGTATTGTCGATTAGTTGACTCTGGTGTTGTAGTATTTACAGACCACATGACTCTTACTTTCTTGACTCTCCATTAGCTGATGTTTGGACATATTTTGGTTTGAAAACAAATGTATCCTCTTGGCCTCAGTCATTGGTGGGATCTGGCGGGATTATATTGTTCCTCTAGCTGTGGAGGACGTCGTAATTGCTGCCATCTAGTGGCCCGAAGTTAAATTGTAATACAAAAATGAACAAACGAACAAAGAATGTATATATCCCTGTTGAATATATGGTATTGTGAAAGACATATTGTGATATACAAGTGTTTGTGTGTTTAAATGAATTCCAGAGCAAGAACAAAGTGTCGTTGCGGAACTTGTCCATCGTGCTGAGGCAGCTCTCCACAGCAGACAGCAGCGCTCGGGCCAAGCAGGTGATGGAGAGCGTGGACATGGCTCGTCAGGCGGTGGAGCTGGACGTGAAGGATGGACACTCCTGGTGTGAGTGCAGAGGAACATTCACAAAGATTCTCTCAATTATAAGACAAATCAAAAAACAAACTTTCTGGCTTTATTTTACCTCTTTTATTACATTGTTTCATTCAATTCTTTTTACTCTTATTCAGTGGCAAGACCAACCTTGACAGTGAATAAGATAAAAAGTAAATGTTAAGGGCACTTCAAATCACCACAGATTTTAGAAAGACTCAATATGTACTTTTCTATTCATCTTGAAAAAATATATTGAAAAGTTTTGTTGAATAAATGAATTTCATAATTCAAACATTTTTGAAATTAATACAAATGTTTAAACACAGATTTAAATTCTTATTCCAATAATATATTTATTTCTCATTTCTTTTGAATGTTGACTATTATACCAACATTTAAGTTGAATTTAAAAAAGGCAAAATATAGTAAAATTATTGACTTTTGACAATTTTCTTCTTTAATTATTGGAATTATAATATCAATAATCATTGATTTTTGAAAATATTAAAATGAACATTTTGTTCGTGGCCCCTTTGAATCTACGATCTAAATTCACGAAGGTATTCTCAAAGTTAGACTCGCTTTTGATTGACATACGTAGACTTGATATCCTTGCAAAAGAAATGCTTTCAAATGTGGATGATCTGTTGTTTTCTTTTTTTACAGATATCCTAGGTAACGGCTACGTGTCACTGTTTTTCTCTTCGGGGCAGAATCCAGAGTTTTCTCAGCGAGCACTAAGCGCCTTTGCACAATCCGTGAGTGACAAGTTAGAATCCATGAAAACGAAAGCAAACTCAACTTTGGTTCCACGTGCAGGAGAAGGTGGATAAAACGGCGTCCACGTACCCGGAGATGCACTTTAACCGAGCCACTCTGTTTCAATACGAGGAGATGTTCAGTTCGGCTCTGGCCAGCTTCAGCCACGCCGCCGCGCTCGACCCTGGATGGGAAGAACCGCAAGGGAGGGAGAAGCTGCTGCTGGCCTACCTGGGGAGAGTCACAGAACTGGTGCAGAACAAGGTAGATCTACAACGATTGCTCATGAACTGTTAACCTCATTAGAGCAGCATCCAATATTCCAGTATGGTTCATGTACCATTTCATTCAGCTACCAATATGCAATATAATGTCAGATGGAGCCGTTTAAATAAGTCAGACAAGGTCTTGACTTTTATACTCACACTGGAAATATAAGGCACACCAGATTATAATAAAATATACTGTATATAATGATACAAATATCAACGAACAGTTCTATTTTCATAACAAGGTACATGGGATTAAAAGGTGCATTATTATGAGTAACACTTCAAGAAACATCTTAAGACTTTATTTGTGCAGGCTTTTCCCTGATTTTCAGGGACATTTTTCTGTTTTTCTTGGTGTTATCGTGATCTTTTCAGTATATATTTTTTGATTATTTTATTTATTTTTTGATTGTGAGCGCCATGTACCACATTGTGGTCGGCAAGTACAACCAGAACTACATAGTTTTAAGTGCACCTTACATTCTGAATTTTCTAAAAAATATAATTTCAATTTATTTGAAGAATAAAGATTGAAAGGTTTAACTCTTGACACATCGAGATGCTCGTTATAGTCTAGTTCTATAAAAATAAAAAAAATTTAAACTAGTAAAACACTTACTATATGGATTTTTCTTTCATTGTTTTTAACTGAAGGTCTAAAGCCTAAAGACTCGTAACGGGACCACAGTGCAAAAAGGGTTTGGGACAGCTCGACTGTCAAGTTAAATCCAATTGTTATCTGTAAATTTAAGTTTTGCAAGTGGTTCTCTTTCTAATAAAATGTAGTTAATTTCTGCATTTGTTGTTTAACGGGTGAAAAAAATGATTCTGGCTCTATATATGTGGAAACATGAAAAGGTATGTAGGTTCCTCACTTATTTAAGTCTAGATCAAGGATGTCAAACTCAGTGGGCAACCCATTTTTTTTTTCACAGTTAAGCTTAGGGCTGAATAAAATGTATATTTACCAAACTGTCTGTGACAGACTTTTCCTTGTTGGAGACTCAAATCTATTTTACTTAACTTAATTATCTGTCTGCCGTCCATCGTCTGCCTTACTACCATCAAGTCCGTTTATAACAGTAGACATCCATATAGTTGTTATCCATCTTAACTGGCATCTTTATCATCAACATAACAAACTTCTAGCACATATCGGCTGACATACATTTCAGGTTTTATAGAAATGAGAAGTGAACGGTGAAACGAGGAGATCAATTTAATTTTCATTGTGTGAAGGATGAAGGTATAACTTACTGGTGTCTGTGTAGTTGTCATTTCTGGCCTTAAGATGGCACCAAAGACCTGATCCTGTTTTTTTCTAATCGGATTCGTTCACTCAGGGAAAAGTCAAGGCCAGGAGGTTACGGACGATGCTCTCCAACCTCAACACATCTGCCTTCGGTCCATGCTTGTCCCCGCAGTTCCGGGCCCCCTCGGGCAAGGTGGGCAGCCTTCAGCCCAGCTCCATCTCTAGTCTTACGCACGGACAGAACACCGGGGTCGCCGCCTTGGGAAAGGTGGTGTTCAGTTTGGGATTCGAAGGACACGTGGCCTTGTAAGTTCCCTCCGGACTCATTATATAAATAGTCCTGATGTTCAAGGTTTCTTCTCTGTTCCGCAGCACCTTTGGCATGGTGGACAGCGAGGAGACGTGCATCGTGGTGATGGTTTACAACACGGCGTTAAGCTGGGGCGTCACGATAGGAGACTCCGTAGTCGTACCAGAACCTCAGGTCAAGAGACACAGTATAACGCACAAGGGCGCGGTCAGTGTTTCTTCCACTTTTCTCAGTTTATTCTCACTATTTTCTAATAGTCAACAAGTTTTCTTTGCGTCTTTTCCAGTCGTTTGACTTCAGGAGTCTACGCGTGGATTCACCACTGCTGCTCATGATCAATGGAAAAAGACCAAATCCCCAGAGCCAGATCGCCCTCTCTGTCACCCACAAAGCACAGAGTGAATGAGTGAAGATGAAGCAACTTTGGAAATGTGTGAGAGGATCACCTGAGGATTGTTCATTTTGTATGCGTTTTCTTTTTGTACAGTTATGTAGGGTCTCTGAGCAGAGGCCTGTATATTTATAAATGTTTTGTTTTTTTATTCTGTTGTAGGAATGTTTGACATGATAAATGTTCTTTGAAAACATATAATTTAATGATGGCAGGGTCTAAACTGAAAGGTTTGATTTTAAAGTGTTTAGTGAGCAGTCTTTTGATCTGATATAATTTGGGTTCAGTGTTTTCAAACATGTTAATAATACCACTCACATTTTATTAACATTTTGTCACATCATATCCAGCTGCCCAATCTTAATGCCGTCTACACACCTAGTAAATAAAAGTGTTCTTTCTCACATTAGACAAGTTTTATTAGATTGAAAAGTCCAGGGCTGTATCTGCAAGGACATTGGCTCACAAGTTTACAACAAGTATTTGTACTTTTTTCTCCTGCAACAGTCAAATAAATGACTCTCCTCCCAATAAACCGATCTGAAACTGAACAGGTTGTATTTATTGATAAGTTTGAACAGCTTGTGTGCAGCCTCAACAGTTTTGAACATTTTGAACGGTATTCAATTCCAACATAAAACTTGAGCAGGTCAGTGCCTTTTAAACATTCTTTTCTCTTTAGCCGGGGAGCTGAACGGGAACTTTGATCCGTCTCCCTCCACACAGGAGAAGAATCTGTTCTCCACATCACAACCTTCTCTGAGGAACTGAGGGCTCACCGATGGGGAGACCTGCTGAGGAGCCCCTGGGTGACAGGCAGGGAGGTTGACTAAACTTTGCTGGTGTTCCTTTGGATTTAACAATAATGAACCTCGTGTCTGCAAGTCTGGTTGTTTAGCTTAATGGAGATTTGTTGGTGTATATGGACCTCATTTCAAATAAATGTAGGAAACAGCATCGTATTGACAGCATTAAATGATAACAAGCATTTTTGTAGGACATAAACACAACTATTCTTGAAAGTTTACTCACATTTCAATATGGTCAGACTCTCTTTGTTATAAAGCCACATTTTGTAATAATATATAATGTCCTTATTGTAAAAAAGCCCTTCAGAAACATGACATGAACTTCTTTTAAGTCATCAAAAAGTTTTTAGATGGTGGATTAAATCTAACCGGATACATAATCTAGAGCAGGGGTGTCAAACCGGTCTAGAAAAGGACCAGAGTGTTGTAGGTTTTTGTTCAAACCAGTCAAGCACACATGAGTTAACCAATCAGGTGTCGGCTTAAACAAGCAACACCTGACTGACAATTAATTGATTACCGTCTTCAGACGCCTGATTGGTTGAACTATATGTGCTTGACTGGTTGGAACAAAAACCTGCACCACCCTGGACCGGTTTGACACCTGTGATCTAGAGGTTGATCATTTAGGGTGAAAAATATTAAAACCTTACCTTTGTTAAACCCCTGATATCCAGGAGGGAGTACATTTTCTCTGTCACTCACAACCATGTTGCGCAGCCTCAGAGCGTCGTACATGCCCTGCAGCTTCTGATACTGGCGACTCCTCTCCATCAGCCTCTCCGACACCTCGCCGTACTTCCTCCGGTACTCCTCCATCACCTGAGTGGACCAGCAAAGGAACGTTTCCTTTTAGCGACAAGGATCTGCATCTTAAATGCTTTTTTGTTTTTTTAAATGAATAAAATCCCAAATAAAAGACCCAATATTCAAATGATTCATTTGAGATTTTGGTTCATGTCAAGGTTTTAAATTCCTCTCCTTTTTTTAATATTTAAAAAATGATTTGAAAGTTTCTGATCACATACTTTCTTCAGAGACGCGATCTCTCCTCTCATGGCCGTCAACTCCATCTCCCGGCTCTGGTTCTGTTGGGTCATCATCTTCTCCAGCTGCTTGAGTTGGGTCTCGACCCGAGAGAGGCTGTACTCTTGATACATGCGCTCCTGGTGCACCTGCACAGATACAACACAGACTTGTTTAAAATAAAAAACACTGAGCATGTGCAGGAAGATGTCGACCTGGTAGCTCCAGAAGGCCAAGGCACGGGTGCTGATGTCAAGCACGATGTCTGGTCTCAGGCCCGCCAGGACAATGGCCTTGTAGTCCTCAGAGGGTGATAGTTCTGTACGGACGATATCCAGCTTCCCGGACAGAGTCGAGGAGCAGGCGGGGCAGATGGCGGGAGAGCGACTGAACTCTCCGGATCCGTGTTGATCGCAGAAGACGTGGGAACAGGCCGTGACCCAGGCGAAGCCGCTCAGCTTGGCCCGACACTTGGGAAAGTTACACAGCAGGTTGTCGTCGCAGAGGGACATGGTCTTGCCGGGACAACTGTGAGCGACAGGTCAGAGACTAAGAGAAATGAAAGATTGTGTGTGACAATATTGTAATATAAATTATAGATAGTCAATGATAAAAAAAATATTTAACTAATAAATAACTGTTTACAGTGATTTATTTTGTACTATTTCGTTTTTGAACGTGTATTTACAATGGAAAACTCTTTTTCCAGAAGTTTTAACTCAGTCATAAATACAAGATGCCTTTGAAATAGACAGTTTTTTGAAGGCATTAAAGAGTAATATTAAATAAATAGTAGTAAACATTCGTAATTATTTATGAAGCTAACATTTAGCCGTTAGCTAAATCAGCTAGCTAGGACTAGCTTGTTAGCTTTGACAGCTCAACAAACTTATCAGACATTATATTATAATTGAGGAATCGGCCCAACTCGTTGATAATACAAGTCAAAGTATCACGTTCCGCAATTACACATAAAACACGGAATATTTGTGATAATACCACAACTTGTTCAGAGAATTGATGGTTTCCTCTCCGCTCCAGGTGAAGCTAATCGAGTGTAGCGCAGTCCTGACGTCACCAGGATGAGTGACACTGAGTTCAGTTCAGTTTATTTAAAACACTTCAAAACCTGTAATGATGTTATAAAAGTACTTGTTAATACATATGTGGAACAAACTTGATAGACTACAGAGCAGATAATAATGTGTTAATTATATGTAAACCCTCCATCAAACACAAATACTGTGCTTTCTCTAGATCTGATCCTTTGGAATCTAGTAAAGATTCATAACTTTAACCAGTTTATCCTTTTTTCTACCAAAACACAAGATTCAGGATCAAGATCCCCCTATTATTCTCAAGTGAGTGCATTAATAGATATAACAAAAAAATATGTTATTCTTGTCATTTATTTACAATTCATGATTGTGCTTATTTTACGTTGTGTTATTATTGTTTTATTAATTAATTGTTTATACTGTATGTTTTTTTTTCTTCTGTGTACTGTATGTCCATATAATGTGTATGTATGTTAGAACTTCAAATATAGTTTCAGGTGTAAAACCTGAGGCAAAAACAAACTTTGTGGCAACCGTGAGCTGAAAAAATGTTTAAAGTCCAGCTTTACGTCAAAATATTTAGAAAATTGTTGTAATTTTTAACATTTTGTTGTTTTTTTAAATGTGCACCTGTGATTGAACTGGGCCCCCACCTTGACCCACCGTAGTAAAGCTCATCTAGAACCAATACTGAGTCATACAGGTGGACATTAACAAAGCAAGAATAAGACATTGACATGAAATATTAGTGATTACAATTAGATCTATGGACAGTATAGAGGATTTCATGTTAACATGGTATCATAAAATAAAAGGTGATGTTAAACTTGAGGCTGCTTTTATTCTCTCTTGCAGACCAGCAATTATTCTGGCTCCATATATGTTTATTGTGGGACACCTATACTTCAATATGGCCCGGCCCTCCTCCCTCTTTCTCGCTCTCTTTCATCCATTTCTCCACGTGGTACAGGAGCGAAGGCAGGGGGTGAAAGGGGGGCATTGTACTGTGCAGCAGTGGATCCGGGGGTTCATAGTGAGAGAGGAGAGATGCTCACTCAACTGTGTCCAGCATGCCATTGTCAAAGACCCCCGTCTATTCTTTGCCTTTTAAATAGAGCTCCAGTGTAAGATGCTTTTTTTTTTTTTGGGTGGGAGGGTGGAGGTGGGTTGCTGTGAACTACATGCATGTGGAAGGGAAATGTGGCCCCACTTGCACGCCACATCTACTGGTGAAGATAATTGGCCCTATTGAGATGAGAGATTAGAAATATTGACTTGTGGAGAATCACAACAGTGACAGGAGGTTGAACTAGTTTCTCAATGACTGACCCCAGAAACTTTGTTTTCAAGAAGTCACCTGTTACACTAGAAGTTTTACTTCAGGAAACTTTATGTTTTATTCTCTGCCCACTGTGATACATATTGTGTTGCTGACACTCTCATTTGATGAACTCGTCCAGTCAGTGTGTTTGAGTTTATATGTGAGTGTCAGGAAAAATAAAGCTGAGGGGAAGAGAAGCAGGGACCCTGTGTGGTACACGCCATTGAAATGCAAATATCATTGAAGAACAAGGAGTGGTTGTGTGTGTGCTGTGTGTGTTTGTGTGTGTGCCCGCTGTATGTGCATGCAGCGAGAGAGGAGGGGCGCAAATTGGACAAGTTTTTTGGGAGAAGAGACTTTTGAGAAGATCAGCCACACACGCACCGGTGGCTCCATGTGTTGCAGGATCTTCTTGACTCTCCGACACTTTTTTTTTTTTTGCTGCACGAACCTTAAACACGCGCTTTGAAAAGTTGCTCTTCTCGCTCCGTTGGCTTCAGGTGGATGGTTTTGGTTCCGAGTCCAGGAGCGCGTCCAAGTGCGCAGAGAGCGTCGGTCGGCCCGGCTCATGCCCCCCTCGCCCCAGGACTCTCCCCCTGACTCGTGAATCATGTCACGCCGGAAGCAGAAGCGACCTCAGCATCTCGTTAACTCGGAGCCAGGAGGCCCGCAGTCGCTCTCGCAGGGTAAGAGAATCTCCTTTGACCGTTTCTTTCTTAAAACCTCCCGCTTGATCTTCTGACTAATGTTGTAAGGGAATGTATTTGAAGTTAAAGTCGAGTTCAACACTTCTTTTTTTTTTTTTCAACCAACTAATTTGAGTTTCGACGGATGTTGTAAAGTTCATCCGGAAAGTTTTTGCGTGTTCGAATTCATTTTAAAGCTTTTTAACGGATTGAAAAGTAAAGGTCGAAAAGTTGTTCAACCCCCCCCCCCCCCCTCTACATGGTCCTAAGCTGTAATGGGCCCTTCTAACCCGGGGCCTGGGGGCCCTCTGGGCCGGTTCCAATAAACTTTTGGGACTGAATAGAGGAGGATTAACGCAACATACATCTGTGGCTATGTTCATGTGCTGTTGCTCCTCCAGGAGTCCAGCTGTCCAGCTCAGGGCTGGAGCTCTTTGGTGACTTTGGAGAACTTTGATTTGGTAACAATACGGTGCATGGGTTGGGGGAGGGAAGTCTATGTCTTTGCTAAAGATTAATCTTCCTCCCCTTATTCCCATTTACTTTTCATCCATGCCTTTCTTTTGGTGCACCCCGCTTTCTCAGCAATTCCCTCCCCTTTATGTATACCCCTTTTCTCTCACCCTGTACCCCCCCTCATTGACTGTATACTTTGGGGGTTACAATGGATCGGAGGGAAATACTCATTGATAATCGAGGAAGTGATTGAAAGTTTTCTACAGTTTTATAAACTTTCTACAACTGCTCAAATTAAACGATCTCCATTTCAAAATACCTTGCTAGTTTCAAACCCAAGGTATTTTTCACCCTCATTCCACCAGTAATACCTCTCCAGGAGGGAATAGTTAGTTTGTCTCACCATTGTTGTTACCCTCCCCCCGTTTTTTTTCCTCTACCCTTTTCTCACTCAAGAATCTCAAAGAATTTGACCCCCGAGCAGGAGAGGTTAGATTAGTTGACCAATCAGAAAGTCTGGACAGTGCCCGAGACCCTTAGTATGGCCTGACCCCTGACCTCCACTGTGACGTAAGGGGGTAGGGTGAATGGGGAGATGAAAGACGTAACCACAGAAGGAAAGGGGCGGGTCAAGAGGGGTTATGGGTTGTCCCGGTGATGTCCATTGTCCTCTAAAATGTGTTGCCATGGCAGCAAGGTGGTCTGTAAGCTTTTTGTGTGTGTGCAAGATGTTTGAGGAGTTTTGCTCGAGAGAGCACAGATTGAGACAAGACAACACAAAGACTCATAGACTGCGGAGGTTTTCTCTCCTGTTTGTTTGCTGCTTCAAGGCCATTTCCTCACAGGCATTTCTTTTGAAGTTGAAATTGGATCTTTTTGTAGACGTGTAGGTTCACAACACTATCAGTGAAGATGTTTAGACTTTATTGTGAAGGCATGAAAGGATCTGTACTCTCTCATAGACGTGTGATGAGTTGACCACTGATGTTATAGATGGTCAACCATTGAAAACAGTTGTGATGGCTCTGGAACTGTGAAAAGACTGAAGTCTGAATCTGTTCCTACTGTTATTGAAATGACGGAGGGATTATGAAGCAGATGTTTAACACCCTATTTGCATTTTGCCCCCCCCCCACAGATGAACAACTGGGAATGAAGTCTCCATCTACATCTCTTGGCTCAGAAGTTACCTCATCAGGATCCTCCTCTTCATCCCCCACATCTCACCAAGACTGCCAGCCACCTCTGGCCCCTCGCCCATCCCCCGGCGGGCTCCACGCGCCCTCTTTACCAAACGAGAGTTCGCCTCCTCCCCATTGGCCCAACCACATTGCCCCCTTCACCACCTCCCTCCCAAACACCCATTCTTCCCTCTCCCCGGACTTTCCTCACCCCTCATTGTCATCCCAGACACATTCGCCTCCTCCGCTTGGTCAGACCTCAGGCACCCACATACTGTCCCATCCGGGAAACTCCCATTCCACTATGACGTCCCCTACCATGGGCAGTTCGGCCACCACCACTACCTCCTCCTCCTCCTCATCGTCCCAGTGTGCAGTGACTCAGCGGGACAGCCTGAGCCCAGGTCAGCAGCATACCTCTGGTTCTCCTCTAGAGCACGGGGAAATGCAGGTGCCACCCACATTGGCGATCCTTTTAGAGGAGCTGAGGGTTTTACAACAGCGGCAGATCCACCAGATGCAGATAACCGAGGAGATCTGCAGGCACGTGCTCAGACTGGGAGGTGCTGTGTTTGGTCAAGAGAGTCATATCAATGGTGGTGATAACAACCAGAAATCTATGGGAGCTGCATCACTGTCCCCTACACACCCCACCTCAGCAACTCCAACCACTGTCTCATCACTCTTTTCAAGCATTCCCTCATCCCTGTTTCAACCCCCATCTGTCTCCAAAGCTACATCGATACCTGTGAGTAAAGGTCTGTCCTCCACTGCTCCCACAATATCTGCCTCTAACTCCACTTTACCTCCCTCTCTTGGCTCTTCGGTTGCTTCCTTGCACCCACTGTCTTTATCATTGGGCCTACCACCACGCTACCTCCATGAGAAATCCTCAAATACGAGTTCATTTGGACACAGCAATGCAATTGGTTTTCCCACTTCATCTATTTCAAATGGTAGCCAGGATCTCCAATCCAGCTCTTCCAGCTCTGCTGGGCGCTCTCAACACGTGTGTCGTTTTTGTGGGAAGGTTCTGAGCAGTGACTCGTCTCTGCAGATCCATCTAAGATCTCATACTGGTGAAAGGCCGTACCAATGCCCAGTCTGCCTTAGTCGCTTCACAACCAGAGGAAATCTCAAGGCTCATTTTCTGCGGCACAGAGAACAGAACCCAGAATTATCCCTCTCGTTGTTACCCCCTGCTTTGTCAGAACAAATGCAGAGTGTGCCCACGCCTGCATCCGCACAGAGAAGGAGGAAACGTCGTGCCGATGAAGAAGAGCCCTTCAATGGAGTGAAAGGGATGACCGAGAATATGGCTTTAGGGTTTTTTTCGGGAGCGTCCACTCGTCCTTCCCCATCCTCGCTACCTCTGCCCCCTACTGTGGACATGGCTCTACTATCTACTGCTCACTCACTTCTACAGTTAAACAGAGCATCAGCGGCGGCCAGTGTTTCCAGTTCTGTACTGTCTTCATCCTCTTCCTCCTCCATGGGAGGTCAGTATAAAGCCAAGCAACAGCGCTTTGATGAAAATACACCTCCACAATCATCCCTCCATACAACTGCCTCGTACCCCCAACTTGCTCACCTTCCCAAGATTCTCTTTCCTGGAGGCGCTTCTCCTCATCACCTTGCACTTCTGAGGGGACCAGGCCATCCATCCACATCCCAGCTGACCTCGCCACATCAGCTACCGTTTCCCTTTCCCCCGTTCCCCAAACCAACAACTTCCTCCCCTTCCTCATCGCCTGCATCCTCGAGCCAGACCTCAGACACCTCCAAGTTACAGCGGTTAGTTCAAAAGCTTGAAAAGCAGCCACAGGGTTCATCATCCTTGACTTCTTCTTCCTCCACCTCTTCCCTAACCTTTGGAGATGCCAATGGAGACGCTAATGGCCATGACCTCAGCACCACGTCGAGTGCTTATCGCAGGGAAATGCTGGCTGCGCTGGGTTTGAGTCCAAGTGCCAATTCTGCAGGACTTGGCCCTGAAAACTTGATTTCTCACACGACAACATCCACCACATCGTCCTTGCCCACTACTCAGACTGCCAACCAGTGTGGTGTGTGCCTGCGGGTCCTCAGCTGCCCGAGAGCTCTCCGTTTACACCAGGCCACACACCTGGGGGAGCGTCCATTTCCTTGCAAGTTATGTGGCCGTTCTTTCTCAACAAAGGGTAGTCTGAGATCCCATCTTGCAACTCACCGCGCAAGACCACCAAACTCCCGTGCCCAAAACTCATGCCCATTGTGCCCACGCAAGTTTACCAATGCCTTAGTTCTTCAGCACCATATACGCTTACATCTTGGAGGTCAAATACCCCCTGACGAGGACATGCCAACCGAAGCTGGTGTTGATTCAGAGAATGTTGCTCTTGAAAATAGTTTACACGGTGCTAGAAGTTCCCCCGCTAAATTTGAACAGATTCTTCCTTTGGCTTTAACAACTGGTTTGAAGCATAAAACTGAATCAATTGCAGCTCAAAAGAAACTCGGATCAACCGAGAAGTACTCAGTTAGCACTGATGGATTAGTGGGATCAACCCCGAGAGTGAGCCCACCTGTGACCCGTGATTCTTCTTCAGCTGGAACTAAAGGATCCATGGATCTGAGTGAACATGCCCAAGTTGATGAGACCCCCCTGAATGGCTCTATCTACTCTGAGGAGACCCAAGTTGACTCAGGCAACCCATGTGAAGTACCCTCAGCCAGCACTCAGTTCTCTGAAGTCAAAGGAACTGCAGAAACCGACGACGGCCCACTTTCCCTTTGTGTTTCCAAGCCTACTGGTGAAAACGATACAATTAAAGAAAGCTCAAATGCTGCCAAGTTGTCAGAAGAAAAACACGTTTCCTTAAAGGAAGATCCCAAAATAAGTGCAGATTCCGATCTCACGATCCAAGCTGAAAATCCACAGCCGGCCCTGACACCTCCTGCCAGTCCACGAGCTGCCTCGGAACCGAAAGACGAGGACACCACGACAGGCGAAACTGTGAAGAGCGACCAGAGTCAAGCGAAGGAGGAGAACAGCCCATCCGTAGACACACCTGTGGAAGAAGAGGAGATGAAAAAGGAGGAGGGTAACAGTGTGGCTGAAACGCCCTCAAAGGACCCAGACCCTCTTCCTTCGCAGCAAACCCCAACCACCCGTTCCGACAAACCCTACAGCTGTACCTTATGTGGGAAGGCTTATGCCAGTCGGAGTGGACTTAAGGTAAGAAAAGACTCCCTCAAGAAACTGTAATAAAAAGTGAACACATTTTTAAACTTCATCAGAGACAACCCAGTACTGTTATAAGTAAGGTTTAGTACTTTCAATGAGCAGTTTCCAATTCTTGCACTAGGAAGATAATTGATAATTGATCTTGAGCATCTTCCTTCTTTGTGTTCCCCTTAACCTCATCCATGAACCTCTTTACCTGGTACATCCTTTTCTAACCTTCTCCGTAAATGGTTTCCTAGTAACATCTTAGTCTGGGCTCTTGAATTTCATCCCCAAACCTCTAACACACAGTTAAAGGCATCTTAGCGTTCATAAAACTCTTCTAGCGTACCTCTGAAGGAAGTTTGAGACGGGGTCTGAGGAACTACTCTGATAGAACACACCACCATCACGTTTGTTAAATGGCTTTATTTTGTTTTTTTCAGGGTCATATGAAAACTCACCCCGGAGCGCCGAACACCACCACGCCCAAGGCCCAGTCCACTGACGGAGAGAAAGAGGAGAAACCGGAAGGCGCCGCCGCGGCTTCACCCGAGGACGGCGAAGCGGCCGAACCCATGGACACGACAGTTTAGTCTTGTTAGAGTTGATGCACATCTAAAGGCTCCTGACAAAGGAATGTATTTCTCCATGTTTTTGCCTCATTAATTCTTTTTTTATCGTTGTGTTTAATTAGAGTCTTGTTTGTACGTGATTTGGGAATGTAGTCGTCGTAGTGATTCGGGGTAGACCGGGGCGAGGCATGAACGTCGCACGGACACCGGGACCAGCTGATTTTTCAAGGTCACGCAAAAGTCTACATATACCAAATTAGACCCGAGTAAGCAGTGGCCAGTGGTTGTAAATACGAGCCGTAAACGCTGCTGAGGAGTTTTACTGGATCTGGTACTACTGACACATGGACCGCGATGAATGTGTGACTCTTTTCTCAAGTGCTGTACTGAACGAATGAGACTTGATGATGTATATATTTATATAGTTTTCCTAAATGAAGATCTCCAGGACCCCCCCCCCCCTCCCCCCGGCCCCTCGCGCCCCGTAGTTTACTTCAGCTTTGGTCAGTCTAGTGTTTGTATATCTTGTATAACCTTTTTTTTTTTTGTAGCGCTGACAAGGCACATGTGATTTACAAAACTTCAATAAAGCAACGATGAGAAAGAGAATAATGGTTTTTAATGGAGGATTTTACGTTTTCATTGACAAGAAGTGGTCAGTGTGTGTGTCTTTGTGCGCCGGTCCGACTCTTTCAGGTCCTCTTGTTGGCTCCGGCTCTGTCTGGATCTCGGTTCTTTTGTCTCTTAATTCTGCTTCTTTTTTTTTTATCCTCCAATGTCTCTTAATATGTTTCAGTTCCCTGTCACAGTGTGTGTGTGAGTGTGTGTGAAAAGGATAATCGGAGCCTGTATGAGTGTGATTGAGGACGCAGCTGTAGAGGCCACCACCTCCCTCCTTCTCCTCACCCTCTCTATGTCATACTCTTTCAAACCCACCCTCTTTCATTTTCTCTTTCATTTCTCTCGCCCGGTCTTTCTGCTCCCCTCCTCACCCCTTTTCCTCCCCTTCCCATCCCATGTAATGAGCTGACACACAGGAAGCGCTAATCCTCACACAATACCTCCCCCCCCCCTCCTCCCGGAGCGACTGGGTCCGGGACCGAGAGCAACAGGGACCGACCTGGCCCAGCTGTCCCCAAAATGGCCGCCTTTAATCCCTCCAGTTTTTGAGTCTACAGGGGCTCCCGGGAAACCATGGCAACCAGTAACCAAGGACAAGAATGCCCAGGCCAGAGGGCAGGACAAAGGAAGAGAAAGGAACCATGTGTGAGAAGTTTGTCCACATGCGACAAGAGACGTGTCTCAGTCACACCAGCGTGGAAGGAGTTTGTCGGCGAGAGGTTCGACGAGCGTCTCACGCCTGCTCGTCGAACCTCTCGCCGATACGTCGTCGATAATCATCGGTGAGAATCAGGCGTCATCAGGGGAAAGACTAAAACTTCTTTAAGCACCATACGAATTAAGCCTTTGTTCTGCCAGCTCTGTTGCTCCTCTAAAGTCAAGCAGAAAACTTGAGTAAACCTGGACCTCCCTTATAAAACCTAAAGGCCCGAATCAATTAAATGTATGAATGTTTTTGATATTATATTTTGTCATATTTCCAAAAATATAGTTTATCACAGTCCAACTCAGGGGCAGTGCTTTTTACTACATGTACTACCTCTGTGCTCAAGTCTACTTTAAAAATCCCAACAATATATATATTTACACTGTGTTTGTATTATGCTGTTATATTTAAAAAAAAATTATTGGAAGAACTAAAAAGTTGTATTTAAAGTTTTCAAATTCCAACAAGTTGAAATGAATATGTTTTTTTAATGAATGTTTTATGATTAAATCTATTTTATAATGTTTAAACTATATTTTCTGTAAGCTTAATGTATTTCTCTAAAAAAAATGTATTTAATGTTTAATGAATGTTGTCGTGAGACAGAAGTGCACAAACAGAAAGTAGGTAAATAAGAATTTATTCCACTAACATAGAGATTTTAATTGTGTTTTTTTTATAAAATCATTAAGGATATTCAAGTGTTGCTGGTTTAAAAACGAACTACAATCCAAAAAGTTTCTGATCTTATCAAGATGTTTCTCCAGCAAAATGTCAATTGAACTTACAGAAGCAAAAATAAAACGTTTTCTGTTCTTAGTGGTTTAACTTAAATGTATTTCTGTGTCTATTATCTATTATCTTGTCTACATTATCTTTAAAACCACTGTTGACATGTAGTCCACCAAAAAAACACAAGGGGGCGCTCGTATTGTATGAAATCTCCGAGGGATGTTCTGACACGTTCGGATATTATTGGCCATGTTCTCCGTTTACTATCGATTACGTTCGGCTTTAAAACGGTGTTAAAGCGTATATTCTTAATTAGTAAAGTAAATATTACAATATTTATTCTGACTCAGTAACGCAAAAACAAACGATTGTTCAATTGTATTAATTTAAAAACGTTAGAATCTGAATATATCCTCATGAATCAAAAAGCTAGAGTTTATTAAAAATGAATGACACAAGCTTAAATATGAAGTATAATCAGAATAACATTTATTTACTGTAATCTATAAAAAAAAGTATTTTTATTTAGTGTCGCTTTGAAATATGAAAATAAAATAAAATGAGAGGAATAAAATGTGTCTTCTGAACTAAAGTGAAATGTTAAGGTGATAATTTAACAATGAGATGAACATGATTTGCAAACAAAATAGGGAAAACTATTTAGTTTCTATTTTACTTTGAAAAAAAAATAATTGGAGATTAATATCCATTTAATTATAACAATCATGATGTTATAAATCACAAGACATGAATTGACCAAATTGAATTTGTTTATGATTTATGATGTAGTTTTTATATATATATATATATATATATATATATATATATATATAGTCATAGTCATAGTCATAGTCATAGTCATAGTCATAGTCATAGTCATAGTCATAGCCATATACAGTTTATATATAGTCTAATACAGTTTATATATCATTAAATATAGTTTATATATATAGTTTAATATAGTTTATATCACATACGAGTACAGAAGCTTCATCTGTCCTGGTTCTGGTTCTGCCTGGTTCTCCTCTTCCAGCTGGACTTGAATGGCACAAGATGACGTACAAGATGGAGAAACGTAAAAGTCGACTCAGACTAATGGATGCAGATGTTTTTGAAATACACATTCTTAACTGAACCTCTTTGTGAAATGATAAAAACAACGGATGGTTGTGTTGAGATTAAAGATCTGACAAACATCTGCTGCAAAGTTGTGTATAGTTTTGATACATATATGAATAGCACACAACACTGACCACTGTCCACTGCCAACAGTGTAAACCATAGATAGAAACTGAAGCTCTTTACATGCACTTCAATATACTCGAAAATCCATTTACTTTTCTCTTCCCACGATGTGCTCGAGTCGCTGACTCTCACCAGACAGTTTCTTCAAAGTACCTTCTTCATTGAAATAGTTTCCATTCACAGTGTTGATGAGAAGCAGGAAGAATACAATGTGTTGTGTGATGTTGATGGACACCAGACATGTTTTTAAAACATCCCTCCTGTTCTGCTGATCACTGCATTGAAAGGTGTTTTGTTCTGTAGAAAGATGGCATTTTCTCTGAGTTAACATCAGCATGTGATGCTCGACTCACGCTTGGGTTGTTCTGGTGAAGTTTACTCGAAAGTGATCAAACACCATCTTTAAATGGAGCATCTTGATGCAGAGAAACCAGTCAGGAGCTCCTGCTGACTCAGGATTATGCTGAGAAATGAATTCAACGTTCATTTTTGGAAGTTTTTATCTGAAACGAATGAGTACGTCGGACTGGTCTCTGGTGCCAAACATGTACACAAGTAAATGTTTGGTAACGTCAAGACGGTTATTGTTGTGTTTTCATCACGTACACAAACACATTTTACACCTAAATGAAAAATACATTTTTAATCATTTTATTTCAATTATATTTTTAGTAATGTCTAATGACAGATGCAAATATTTTAAATGATAAATTCTTTGCATTGAATCTTAAATAGTGTGTTTTATAGAATCAATTAAAAAAGTCAATCAGATCATTAAGAGTTTAATGAATAGTTTGTTTTTTTGTAAATGTGTTTCTTTGCTTATCCACTCAAACCAATGAAAAAGTGTTGGATGTTCCTGAAGAACTTCATTAAATCAATCAACAGTCACAGTGATCGATAACTCAACCCTGTCACTCCCCCTCCTCCCCCACAGCTCCTCCCCCGATCCTCCTCGTACTTAAACGCATCATCTGAGAGAACAAGAGGAAGAGACGCTGAAAGACGCTCGTCCAGGAGCGACAGGACATTTCCAGTGTGGACCAGAAGAAGACCCTCCCTGGGACCCCAGCGAGAGGTGAGCACTTCAGGGACGCTCTGTGATTTCCAGACGCGCTGCTTTGGACTCACTCACTCATTAACTCTTGACTCATGATGTCGACACAGGTTCAGTATCTGCACGTAAAGATAAGACACACACAGGGAAGTGGCATTTGTGTTAATTAATGACACACACACACACACACACACCAGGTGTTGTTGTGTAGCAGGTCGTCAAGGACGTGAACGTCTCACGAAAGACTTGTTTCTTCATCTTCTGCTCATCGTTACCTGAGGATGAAAAGTTTTTTATCAAATGTTTCGACGTGTTTTGAGCCACATTTTGAGAAGTTTATCTACTCGTTTGAGGAATTGAATGGAGTTGTTTTGAAGTTCTGATGCAGGACGTTCACTTGGATAGTTAATAATTTATAACTTTAACACATTTTCTATCTCTGTTGTGCTTTTATGAACATCCTCCACACACTCCACACACTCCACACACTCCACACACTCCACACACTCCACACACTCTACACACTCCACACACTCCACACACTCTCAGCGACCATAACTATGTTAAAAATGATACTTTGGTTTATTTAACATCTTTTAGACATAAAGCGTCACAAGTTGCTTTTTGAAGACGAACTAATGTTAAAATATATATTTTTAAATGACACGTTAAAAACCGCTTAATACGACAACAATATGACAAAAGACAAGATACATTCAAATCATAAATAAAAAGCATTTTAAAGTAAAAGAGTAAAATGAATAGAAGAAAGTAAAAAAAAAAAACATTAAAGAATGTGATTAATAGTATAAATATATTTTGTTCAACTAAACTTCCCAGCACTACTCCTAACTGTAATCTTTGTCCATGATTTTTAGGGGTGTAGAGAAATATTGATAGAGCAATATATCGTGATACTTTGACCTCAGGTATGATAGAAGTATTTCCTCACCTGTAAGTGTCAAACTCAAGTAGATTTAAGTTGATGTCGATCGACATAAAATGTGCCAAAGATTTAAGATTTGAGAAAGAGATGCCAAAAATATTACAGAAAAAATAATTTGATGAAAGACAAACACAGACATAGCTAAGCCTTGTGTCGTCTCTGAGTCAAAGATGAACGACATGGCTTCCAGAAATACATATACAGTGGTGGAGGTTGTTCACCTTGACCCAGAGACAAAACCAGGGATACCACAAACACATTTGATTCAGGGCTTTCGGCTCACCCTGACCCAGAGACAACACAAGGGATACCACAAACACATTTGATTCAGGGCTTTCGGCTCACCCTGACCCAGAGACAACACAAGGGATACCACAAACACATTTGTTTTTGGGCTTTGGGTCACCTTGACTCTGAGATAACACAAGGCATACCACAAACACATTTGCTTTGGGGTCTTCGGCTCATCCTGACCCTGAGACAACACAAGGGATACCACAAACACATTTGTTTTTGGGCTTTGGGTCACCTTGACTCTGAGATAACACAAGGCATACCACAAACACATTTGTTTTGGGGTCTTCGGAGACAACACAAGGGATACAACAAACATATTTGCTTTCGGGCTCCGGGTCACCCTGACCCAGAGACAAAACCAGGGATACCACAAACACATTTGATTCGGGGCTTTCGGTTCACCCTGACCCTGAGATAACACAACGGATACCAAAAACACATTTGTTTTTGGGCTTTGGGTCACCTTGACCCTGAGACAACACAAGGGATACCACAAACACATTTGTTTTGGGGTCTTCGGCTCAACCTGACCCTGAGACAACACAAGGGATACAACAAACATATTTGCTTTCGGGCTCCGGGTCACCCTGACCCAGAGACAAAACCAGGGATACCACAAACACATTTGATTCGGGGCTTTCGGTTCACCCTGACCCTGAGATAACACAATAGATACCAAAAACACATTTTTTTTGGGCTTTGGGTCACCTTGACTCTGAGATAACACAAGGGATACCTCAAACACATTTGTTTTCGGGCCTTTGGGTCACCTTGACTCTAAGATAACACAAGGGATAAGACAGTTCCAGCAGCATCCCTTTTCAAAGCCACACATCTAATCCTGATCAAATTAAACATACAAAAATACAATCTTGAAAATTATACAAGATAAAAACAAACATCTCGATAAAAGATCAAATCAAATGTAGTAACTCAATAAAATAACAATATAAATTCAAATTCAAATTCAAAGTGTTTATTGTCATATACATTGAGAAACACGTTTCCCTATGCAATGAAATTCTTTCTTTGCCGTCCCTCCACAAATATCGGCATAACAAAAAAATAAAAATAAATATACATAACAAAAAAAAGTCAAGTTAAAATAACAATAAAAAATAATAATATAAGAAAGGGAGGGGAACTGTACATGTGATGGATTTAAAGTGACATGTGACAACAGTGCAGTGTTCAGCTGTTCATGATTCTTATTGCAGTGGGGTAGAAAGAGTTTCTCAGGCGTGTGGTCCTGCATTTTGCACTCCTGTACCTGCGTCCCGAGGGCAGGAGTGTAAACAGTCCATGTTGTGGGTGGGAACTGTCCTTGATGATGGTGGCAGCTCTCCTGTGGACTCTGTGGTGGTAGATGCTATGCAGAGAGGGCAGTGGAGACCTGGTGATCCTCTCCGCTGTCTTAACCACTCTCTGCAGACGTTTGCGGTCCATCGCCGTAGAGCTGCCGTACCACGCAGTGATGCAGTTGGTCAGACTGCTCTCCACGACACAGCTGTAGAAGTTTCTGAGGATCTTTGTCGACATGCCAAACTTCCTCAGCCTCCTCAGAAAGTACAGCCGTTGCTGTGCCTTCTTGACCAACTGTGTTGTGTTGGTGGCCCACGTTAAGTCCTCAGTGATGTGGACCCCGAGGTACTTAAAGCTGCTCACCCGCTCCACTTCAAGATCCCGGATAAACAGTGGTTGGTGAGGTCTCCTCTCCTTCCTCATGTCCACTATCATCTCCTTTGTCTTGGCTGTGTTGAGGGTGAGGTTGTTGTCCTCACACCAGGAAACCAGACTGTCCACCTCTGTCCTGTAGGCCGCTTCGTTCGCCGCGGTGATGGTGTCGTCAGCAAACTTTAGGACGGTGTTGTCTTTGTGGGAGGCGACACAGTCATGTGTGAACAGGGTGTAGAGGATGGGGGCTGAGGACACATCCTTGTGGAGTGCCAACGTTTGTGATGATGCTGGCTGATGTTCTCTTGCCAATCCTGACAGTCTGGGGTCTGCCAGTCAGGAAGTCAAGGAGCCAGTCGCAGAGGGTAGGGTGGATGCAAAGTGTGGACAGCTTGTGGGTCACTTTGTAGGGGATCACCGTGTTGAAGGCGGAGCTGTAGTCCACAAAGAGTATCCTGATGTAGGACTCTTTGTTTTCCAGGTGGGAAAGGGAATGGTGGAGGACAGCTGAGATGGCGTCGGTGGTGGATCTGTTGGGTCGATAAGCATACTGCAGGGGGTCCAGTGAGTCTGGGATGCTGCTCTGAATGTGAGCCAGCACCACTCTCTCGAAACACTTCATGATGATTGGAGTGAGCGCTACTGGTCTGTAGTCATTCAGGCAGGTGGGTGGGCTCTTCTTAGGGAGGGGGACGATTGTTGTAGTTTTGAAGCAGGTGGGAACAGTGCTCTGGCTTAGGGAGAGGTTGAATATGGAGGTGAAGACGTCAGCCAGCTCATTGGCACATTCTTTGAGTGCATGGCCAGGGATGTTGTCTGGTCCTGCTGCCTTGTGGGGGTTGATTTTCTTCAGTACTTTGTGTACCTGTCCTGAAGAGACTTTTGGTGGTGGTGAGGGGGGTACGGCAGTCCAGGTGTGTGTGTTTTATTCCGGTGTTGTTGATTGTGGCCTCAAAGCGTGTGTAGAAAGCGTTGAGGTCGTCTGGCAGGTTGTCCGTAGAACTGATGGTGCTGGTGCTGGTCTTGTAGTCTGTAATGTGCTGCAAGCCCCTCCACATCCGCCCAGAGTCAGCAGTGGAGTAGAAGCTGTCCAACTTCTCTCGATACTGTCTCTTTGCTGTTGTGATGGCATGTCTCAGTTGGTACTTGGCAGTTTTGTACTCAGCTTCGTTGCCAGATTTAAAAGCAGTGGAGCGAGCACGCAGCATGCTTCGTACCTGAGTGTTCACCCAGGGCTTCTGGTTGGGGAATTTCCTGACATGTATGGTGGGGACGATGTTGTCAACACACGTGCTGATGTACCCGGTCACATACTAAGCGTAGTCCTGTACGCTGACAGAGGAGTCTTCCAGAGTGGCTGCAGCTTTAAAAACATCCCAGTCTGTCGTAGCAAAACAGTCTTGCAGGATGTTTTCGGTTTCTGGGTTCCAGAGTTTGATGTCTTTTATGGCTGGGTTTGATTGTTTTAGTCTCTGTAGGCAGGGTACATAAACAATGATATGTGGTCAGAGTGTCCAAAGTGGGGGCGGGGTGCAGCCCTGTATCCACCACGAATGTTGCTGTAAACATTTAAAATACATATTTTAAAGAGGTAAAACATGGAACATTAGCACAAAAGCTACAAATGAGTTGTGCTTCACAAATGTTTGCCAACCTGCTGTGAAGTCGAGCGGAACTTACGCTCTCGTCTTAAAAGACATTCCTCGGCTGCTTGAACTCATGGTGGAATATAAAGGTCAGTATGGTGAAGTATCTGATGTGTATCATGCGGTTCCTGCCAGTACTCGCTACCAGAGACGAGTAAATCTGTAACTGCGTGGCTTCTGTTCAGGACAACGTTGTCCTAGTGTGTTGACAATAGCACTGTTGGCTCCAAGATAAGAAAACAGGTTGTTCCAAATAATCCGGGCGTCATTAATCAATGACAGGAGTGCAACTACAACAAGATGCTCAGGTGTGCAGGAGCTCCCAGATCCGGGCTCTAACCTTGACTCGCTGGTGCTCGAGTGCTTATCAGCCGCCTTTAGACCTTGTACTTTCTTTCTGTAGACGCCTGTCCATCCGATCACAACTCAAGGAGTCTCGCCATGTGCTGCTAACCGGCTTCTGCAAAGGTACCGTTGAGCTCTTCCTCCTCTCAATACTTTGATTATCTCACACTGTCTTCTATCTGACGCTCTGGTCTCTGATCAATGCAGACTGACTTGTTTGAGTCTCGTTTCTGGCTCACTTAGAAACATGCTAACTAATATTGTATGCTAATATAGCCATCCTTTTTTATATTGTATGCTACTGTAAACCATCCTTTTTAATAATGTATAATACTGTAGACCATCCTTTTTAATAACGTATGCTACTGTAGACTATCCTTTTTTATATGTATGCTACTGTAGACCATCCTTTTTTATAATGTATGCTACTGTAGACCACCCTTTTTTTTATAATGTATGCTACTGTAGACTGTCCTTTTTTTGTATAACGTATGCTACTATAGACCACCCTTTTTTATATTGTATGCTACTGTAGACTATCCTTTTTATAACGTATGCTACTGTAGCCCATCCTTTTTTATAACGTATGCTACTCTAGACTATCCTTTTTTATATCATATGCTACTGTAGACTATCCTTTTTTATAACGTATGCTACTCTAGACTATCCTTTTTTATATCGTATGCTACTGTAGACCATCCTTTTTTATAATGTATGCTACTTTAGACCATCCTTTTTAATAATGTATCCTACTGTAGACCATCCTTTTTTATAATGTATGCTACTTTAGACCATCCTTTTTAATAATGTATCCTACTGTAGACCATCCTTTTTTATATCGTATGCTACTGTAGACCATACTTTTTTATAACGTATGCTACTGTAGCCCATCCTTTTTAATAATGTATGCTACTGTAGACTATCCTTTTTTATATCGTATGCAACTGTAGACCATCCTTTTCTATAATGTATGCTACTGTAGCCCATCCTTTTTTATAACATATGCTACTGTAGACCATTCTTTTTTATAATGTATGATCCTGTAGACCATCCTTTTTTATATCATATGCTACTGTAGACCATCCTTTTTTATATAACGTATGCTACTGTAGACCATCCTTTTGCTACTGTTTTTTAGATATCGTATGCTACTGTACACAATTATTTTTTATAACGTATGCTACTTTAGAGCATCCTTTTTTTATAACGTATGCTACTGTAGACGATCCTTTTTTATGATGTATGTTACTGTAAACCATCCTTTTTTATAATGTATGCTACTGTAGACCACTCATTTTATAACGTATGCTACTGTAGACCATCCTTTTTTATATCGTATGATCCTGTAGACCATCATTTTTTATATCGTATGATCCTGTAGACTATCCTTTTTTATAACGTATGCTACTGTAGACCATCTTTTTTATACTTTATGCTAATGTAGACCATCCTTTTTAATATCGTATGCTACTCTAGACCATCCTTTTTTATAACGTATGCTACTGTAGACCATCCTTTTTTATAACGTATGCTGGTCTAGACAATCCTTTTTTATAACGTATGCTACTGTAGACCATCCTTTTTTATAACATATGCTACTGTAGACCATCCTTTTTTATAATGTATGCTACTGTAGACCATCATTTTTTATAATATATGCTACTGTAGACCATTCTTTTTAATATCGTATGCTACTGTAGACCATCCTTTTTTATAACGTATGCTACTGTAGACCACCATTTTTTTATAACGTATGCTACTGTAGACCATAATTTTTTTATAATATATGCTACTGTAGACCATCCTTTTTTATAACGTATGCTACTGTAGACCATCCTTTTTTATATCGTATGATCCTGTAGACCATCATTTTTTATATCGTATGATCCTGTAGACTATCCTTTTTTATAACGTATGCTACTGTAGACCATCTTTTTTATACTTTATGCTAATGTAGACCATCCTTTTTAATATCGTATGCTACTCTAGACCATCCTTTTTTATAACGTATGCTACTGTAGACCATCCTTTTTTATAACGTATGCTGGTCTAGACAATCCTTTTTTATAACGTATGCTACTGTAGACCATCCTTTTTTATAACGTATGCTACTGTAGACCATCCTTTTTTATAATGTATGCTACTGTAGACCATCATTTTTTATAATATATGCTACTGTAGACCATTCTTTTTAATATCGTATGCTACTGTAGACCATCCTTTTTTATAACGTATGCTACTGTAGACCACCATTTTTTATAACGTATGCTACTGTAGACCATCATTTTTTATAATATATGCTACTGTAGACCATCCTTTTTTATAACGTATGCTACTGTAGACTATCCTTTTTTATAACGTATGCTACTGTAGACCATCCTTTTTTATAACGTATGCTACTGTAGACTATCCTTTTTTATATCGTATGCTACTGTAGACCATCCTTTTTTATATCGTATGCTACTGTAGACTATCCTTTTTTATAATATATGCTACTGTAGACTATCCTTTTTATATCGTATGCTACTGTAGACCATGTTTTTAAAACCTTTGCTACCTTAGCCTTTACATAAACTTTACAAAAAAGTTGATGCGTGAACTAAAAAGGAAATTGTTGAACTAAACTAATGTTGTAATTGAATTACATTTGATTAAATAATAAATATTGGACAAAACATAACAATATAATGAGCTTTAGTTCGGAAAAGTTGTAAAAACTTCTACCAAAAGATAAGAAACTAACAATTATATTTTCAGTTGAAGGCATAATAATCTGAAATTTCAATTTGGTATTTTTTATAAAAGTTTTCCCCAAATCTGATCTAGAGTTTTATAGTTTGTTGACATGGGTTCAACCCTCCGTCAAATCTGACCTCCTAGTTCTGGTCCGGCAATCACGGTTCTGCCTTTTTTTTTTCTTCTTTTTTTTTGGGCAAAGATAACCTGAGTCATAATCAAACAATAACCTCCGGTTCTGTGAAGCGAGCGAGTGAACGAGTTCCTAATCTAATGAGATAACGGTTCTTATGGGCTCGTAAAGACAGAGCGGGGTCGCTTTCATTCAAGGCTGCCAGGAAGACGTTCTTGTCGAGTCATCATCCAGATGAACTTTGACGGACACGTGAGCGTTACTATGCTGACACGCACACATGTGTGCGAGCGAGCGAGGGAGCGAGGGAGCGAGGGAGCGAGGGAGTGGCCGGAGCGCCAGTGTTCTCAGGCATGTGCCGTGTTTGCTCCTCTTTCTGTCAATACACTCAACCCTTAAAAGGCTAATGGCCGAACCGAGCATCAAACTGTGAGCAACACGTCCTTGTTCTTGAAATGAAACTTTCTCTGTCTCCATGGTAACCCCCCCCCACAGATGACAGGAAGTGACCCCGTATAAGAAAACTTCCAAAAATCGACGAGAAGACCACCGTGGACGTGCCAATCCCCCGACCATGGAGTCCAACAGTCCTGCCCCGACGCAGGAGGACCACAACGGACATGCGGCCTCGGAGAAGACCGGCGGCTCCGGCGAGTCCATGAAGCTGAAGAAGGAGATCTCGCTGCTCAACGGCGTCTGCCTGATCGTGGGCAACATGATCGGCTCGGGGATCTTCGTCTCCCCTAAAGGCGTGCTCATCCACAGCGCCTCCTACGGTCTGTCGCTGGTGGTGTGGACCGTCGGCGGGATCTTCTCGGTGTTCGGGGCGCTCTGCTACGCCGAGCTGGGGACCACCATCACCAAGTCGGGGGCGTCGTACGCCTACATCCTGGAGGCGTTCGGGGGGTTCATGGCGTTCATCCGCCTGTGGACGTCGCTGCTGATCATCGAACCGACCAGCCAGGCCGTCATCGCCATCACCTTCTCCAACTACATGGTGCAGCCCATCTTCCCATCATGCATCGCTCCCTACCTGGCCAACCGCCTGCTGGCCGCCGCCTGTATATGTAAGTACACAACTGTTGTGTATGTGTTGTTGAGCGTTTTACATGAAGCCGCAAATACACACTCTTCCTTATTTACAAACATAAATAGTTTGTGTGTGTGTGTGTTTCTGTCTGTGTGTGTGTTTCTGTATGTTGTGTGTGTCTGTTTGTGGATGTGTGTGTGCATCTGTGTGTCTTTGTGTGTCTGTCTGTGTATGTGTCCGTCTCACTATGTTGGTGTGTGTCTGTTCTTATGTCTGTTTGTGAGTGTATGTGTGCATCTGTGTGTCTTTGTGTGTCTGTGTGTGTGTGTGTGTGTTTTTCTGTCTGTGTGTGTGTGCGTCTGTGTGTGTTTCTGTGTCTGTCTTTGTGTGTGCGTCTCTGTATTTTGTGTGTGTCTGTTTGTGTGTCTGTTTGTGGAAAGTGTGTGTATGTGTCCATCTCACTATGTTGGTGTGTGTATGTTCTTGTGTCTGTTTGTGGGTGAATGTGTGCATCTGTGTGTCTTTGTGTGTCTGTCTGTGTATGTGTCCGTCTCACTATGTTGGTGTGTGTATGTTCTTGTGTCTGTTTGTGGGTGTATGTGTGCATCTGTGTGTCTTTGTGTGTCTGTGTTTGGTCTGTGTGTCTCTCTTTGTGTTTCTCTGTGTGTGCCAGTTTGTGTATGTATGTGTGTCTCTGTGTGAGTGTGTAATCTGACTGAATATGATTAATTCAAAGTATTTATGGAAACTACAGTCCAAATATAATAAAGTTTAATTCAAAGTATTTATGGAAACTACAGTCCAAATATAATAAAGTTTAATTCAAAGTATTTATGGAAACTACAGTCCAAATAGAATAAAGTTTAATTCAAAGTATTTATGGAAACTACAGTCCAAATAGAATAAAGTTTAATTCAAAGTATTTATGGAAACTACAGTCCAAATAGAATAAAGTTTAATTCAAAGTATTTATGGGAACTACAGTCCAAATATAATAAAGTTTAATTCAAAGTATTTATGGAAACTACAGTCCAAATAGAATAAAGTTTAATTCAAAGTATTTATGGAAACTACAGTCCAAATAGAATAAAGTTTAATTCAAAGTATTTATGGAAACTACAGTCCAAATAGAATAAAGTTTAATTCAAAGTATTTATGGAAACTACAGTCCATATAGAATAAAGTTTAATTCAAAGTATTTATGGAAACTACAGTCCAAGTATAATAAAGTTGAATTCAAAGTATTTATGGAAACTACAGTCCAAGTATAATCAGGTTTTATTCAAAGTACCCTCAAGTATATATCTTAAAAGTGTTTCACTTCCTCATGATGTGAGGACGTGTCGACGCAGCACAGAAGTGAAACTGCTCTCAGCTGCTCGTCACCAGACGCTGACCAACGAGAAGATCGAGGGAAAAACACTTTGACTCGAGCGCCGGTGACTCACTTCTGTTCGCAGCAAGGCACCGTCAGGAATTCAACTCCGACCTTTCGGTCGCCCGACACTAGCGCTCGTATCAGAGCAACAGCGCCGAGCAACGGAGAAGAATCCGAAACGTTGACGACACAGATGTCGATATCTCTTAGATTAGAGTGTTGTGTGAGCACCTGACGTGCGGGAGTTGCTAGTTAAAGTCCCGCCGGAGAACAATGAGGCTCAATACTGTTCGTCGTGTTCTTATTGGGATTAGATTAAAACGACAACATTTATCACACAAGCTTTTAACCCGTCGATAACCAGTTTCGTACAAGACTCAAGTCATTCATGTTTTAATTCAGCGATGAAGCTTCACGAAGCCTCATTTTCAGAGTCAAACTCATTCTATTAGAACTGCATTTTCTAACCGAGGGCGCCACCTACTGACCTCTTAAATAATGACACTGTTTCATGAAGCTTCGTGATGCAGTCGTCAATCTCCCTCCACCAGATGTCGCTGTCTGCGCTGTGATCTATTGTGTTGAGCAGATAATCTATTGAAAACATTTTTTCCAACTGACGGCGCTACCTACTGACCTCTCAAATAATGACACTGTTTCATGAAGCTTCATGATGCAGTCGTCAATCTCTCTCCACCAGATGTCGCTGTCTGCGCTGTGATCTATTGTGTTGAGCACATATTCTAGTGAAAACATTTTTTCAAACTGACGGCGCCACCTACTGACCTCTTAAATAATGACACTGTATCATGAAGCTTCGTGATGCAGTCGTCAATCTCCCTCCACCAGATGTCGCCGTCTGTGCTGTGATCTATTGTGTTGAGCACATATTCTAGTGAAAACATTTTTTCAAACTGACGGCGCCACCTACTGACCTCTTAAATAAAGACACTGTTTCATGAAGCTTCGTGACCACATACCAGTTGGAAAAAAAGACAAACGTAACAAGAGATGGTTCGTTTATATCCTTTTAGATGTAATAAAATAGTTTCCATCATAGACACAATTCTTTCAAACATACATCAAGTATATGACACTATGACACTGTGTCATGAAGCTTCATTTACTTTCAAAAGATTTCTAATGTACAAAAGTTATTCGTAATGACCGTTTGCTGTCCTTAAATATAAGTAAAAACCGGTACATTTTATTTAATTAAAATTGAGAACAAGTCAAATTAATATTTGGGAAGTAAAAGCTGATACATGTAAATACAGAAAAAATATTACAAAATAATATATATATTGTTAAATAACGAGAGGGAGGCGGGACAATGCCTCAGCTTAAAGCAGCTGATTGGATAAAAACTAGTGTCGCCCCAAAAGTGAACTATTGCAGCTTTTTATATAAACGAAACAACTGCGAAGAATATTTATTCAATTCAAAGATTAATTGATTTATCTACATAAATATCTATTTTAACATGTTTATTCATAATTACATATATGTTTGTCTGTTTATTATTTATTGATGTGAGTTTGATTCTTTGGTTTCTGGTTCTACTACTAATGTCTGGCACATGATGACGTCACGCGTGTTCATTATTCAACATGGATTCCAGCGGGTTTAGGATGTTCTGGTCGAGTCAGGCCAAAGTAGTCGAGTCAGATGACACGGATCAGGTTTCCATGACGAAAACCCGGAGAGTTTCATCAATTCAACGGTTTATTAAGACTTTTATTTCACTGAGAGGTCAGAGGTCGACACATGTCTCCATAAACATTGAATATATTTCAATTTTCAGGTCATTTTGTGTGGATTCTTTGAAGTTTGTCCACATACTGTGTTAGTTTCTATGGATCTTTAGTTTGAGTTCTAAATGTAAAGTACTATATATATATATACAAGTACAAGTGTTGTTTTTTAAAGAGTTCATCATGAGATCGCGGCGACACAAGAACATCTGGCGTCCTTTTGAAAAACATGTTTTTCGAGTCGTCTTCTGAAAAAACAA